>NW_024376294.1:0-106577 GCF_016808335.1 Panicum virgatum
CAAAAGTTGTGACACGAACTCGCATCGGAATTTTTGGCAACGAACGCACGCGATCCACCCCATTGGACCCTAAACTCATGTTTTGGTGCATTTTCGTAGTGGTTGGGTGCATTTTTCAATGTTTCGTTACTACGTGAAACTCGGTGCAAAACGGGTTGAACTGGTGCAATTAATGCACAAGTTTGTGCCATAAATTCGCATCAGAATTTTTCGCAACGAACGCACCCGATCGACCCTATTGGACCTTAAAATCATGTATTGGTTCGTTTTGTAGTATTTGGGTGCATTTTGGATTTTTTTTCGTTACTGCATGAAACTCGGTGCAAAACGGGCTGAACTGATGCAATTAACGCAAACTTCATGCCAGGAACTCGCATCAGAATTTTTGGCAACGAACGCACCTAATCCACCCCATTATACCCTAAACTCATGTGCTTGTGCATTTTGTAGTGTTTGGGTGCATTTTGGATTGTTTCATTACAGCCCGAAACTCGATGCAAAGCGGGCTGAACTAGTAGAATTAATGCTCAAGTTCGTGCCATGAAGTCGCATCGGAATTTTTCAGAACGAGCGCACCCAATCAAGCCAATTGGACCCTAAACTCATGTTTTGGTGTGTTTCGTAGTGTTTCGGTGCATTTGGCAATGTTTAATTACTACACAAATCTCGGTGCAAAATGGGTTGAGCTGGTGCAATTAATGGACAAGTTTGTGCCATTAAATCGCATTGGAATTTTTCGCAACGAATGGACGCGATCCACCCCATTCGACCCTAAACTCAAGTATTGGTTTGTTTCGTACTGTTTGGGTGCATTTTGGATTTTTTTTCGTCACTGCACGAAACTCGGTGCAAAACGGGTTGAACTGGTGCAATTAATGAAGAAGTTCGTGCCACGAAATCGCATCAGAGTTTTCCGCAATGAACGCACTCGATCCACCCCATTGGACGCTAAACTCATGAATTGATGCGTTTTGTAGTGTTTGGGTGCATTTTGGATTGTTTCGTTACTGCATGAAACTCGGTGCGAAATAGGCTGAACTGGTGCAATTAAGGCAAAAGTTCGTGCGAGGAACTCGCATCTGAATTTTTAGCAACTGAACGCACGCGATCCACCGCATTGGACCCTAAACTCATGTTTTGGTGCGTTTTCGTAGTGTTTGGATGCATTTGTCAATGTTTCATTACTACATGAAACTCGGTGGAAAACGGGTTGAACTGGTGCAATTAATGCACAAGTTTGTGCCATAAAGTCGCATCGGAATTTTTCGCAAAGAACGCACTCGATCCACCCCATTGGAACCAAACTCATGTTCTGGAGCATTTCGTAGTGTGTCGGTGCATTTCGCAATGTTTCGTTATTACCCGGAACTCGGTGCTAAAATGGGTTGAACTAGTGCAATTAATGAAGAAGTTCGTGCCACGAAATTGCTTCAGAGTTTTTCGCAATGAACGCACCCGATCCACCCCATTGGACGCAAAACTCAGGAATTGGTGCGTTTTGTTGTGTTTGGGTGCATTTTGGATTGTTTCGTTACTGCATGAAACTCGGTGCGAAATAGGCTGAACTGGTGCAATTAATACAAAAGTTCGTGACACGAACTCGCATCGGAATTTTTGGCAACGAACGCACGCGATCCACCCCAGTGGGACCCTAAACTCATGTTTTGGTGCAGTTTTCGTAGTGGTTGGGTGCATTTTTCAATGTTTCGTTACTACGTGAAACTCGGTGCAAAACTGGGTTGAACTGGTGCAATTAATGCACAAGTTTGTGCCATAAATTCGCATCAGAATTTTTCGCAACGAACGCACCCGATCGACCCCATTGGACCCTAAAATCATGTATTGGTTCGTTTTGTAGTATTTGGGTGCATTTTGGATTTTTTTTCGTTACTGCATGAAACTCGGTGCCAAACGGGCTGAACTGATGCAATTAACGCAAAACTTCATGCCAGGAACTCGCATCAGAATTTTTGGCAACGAACGCACCTGATCCACCCCATTAGACCCTAAACTCAAGTGCTTGTGCATTTTGTAGTGTTTGGGTGCATTTTGGATTGTTTCATTACAGCACGAAACTCGATGCAAAGCGGGCTGAACTAGTAGACTTAATGCACAAGTTCGTGCCATGAAGTCGCATCGGAATTTTTCAGAACGAGCGCACCCAATCAAGCCAATTGGACCCTAAACTCATGTTTTGGTGTGTTTCGTAGTGTTTCGGTGCATTTGGCAATGTTTCATTACTACACAAAACTCGGTGCAAAATGGGTTGAGCTGGTGCAATTAATGGACAAGTTTGTGCCATTAAGTCGCATTGGAATTTTTCGCAACGAATGGACGCGATCCACCCCATTCGACCCTAAACTCAAGTATTGGTTTGTTTCGTACTGTTTGGGTGCATTTTGGATTTTTTTTCGTCACTGCACGAAACTCGGTGCAAAACGGGTTGAACTGGTGCAATTAATGAAGAAGTTCGTGCCACGAAATCGCATCAGAGTTTTCCGCAATGAACGCACTCGATCCACCCCATTGGACGCTAAACTCATGAATTGATGCGTTTTGTAGTGTTTGGGTGCATTTTGGATTGTTTCGTTACTGCATGAAACTCGGTGCGAAATAGGCTGAACTGGTGCAATTAAGGCAAAAGTTCGTGCGAGGAACTCGCATCTGAATTTTTAGCAACGAACGCACGCGATCCACCGCATTGGACCCTAAACTCATGTTTTGGTGCGTTTTCGTAGTGTTTGGATGCATTTGTCAATGTTTCATTACTACATGAAACTCGGTGGAAAACGGGTTGAACTGGTGCAATTAATGCACAAGTTTGTGCCATAAAGTCGCATCGGAATTTTTCGCAAAGAACGCACTCGATCCACCCCATTGGAACCAAACTCATGTTCTGGAGCATTTCGTAGTGTGTCGGTGCATTTCGCAATGTTTCGTTATTACCCGGAACTCGGTGCTAAATGGGTTGAACTAGTGCAATTAATGAAGAAGTTCGTGCCACGAAATTGCTTCAGAGTTTTTCGCAATGAACGCACCCGATCCACCCCATTGGACGCAAAACTCAGGAATTGGTGCGTTTTGTTGTGTTTGGTTGCATTTTGGATTGTTTCGTTACTGCATGAAACTCGGTGCGAAATAGGCTAAACTGGTGCAATTAATACAAAAGTTCGTGACACAAACTCGCATCGGAATTTTTGGCAACGAACGCACGCGATCCACCCCGTGGGACCCTAAACTCATGTTTTGGTGCGTTTTCGTAGTGGTTGGGTGCATTTTTCAATGTTTCGTTACTACGTGAAACTCGGTGCAAAACGGGTTGAACTGGTGCAATTAATGCACAAGTTTGTGCCATAAATTTGCATCAGAATTTTTCGCAACGAACGCACCCGATCGACCCCATTGGACCCTAAAATCATGTATTGGTTCGTTTTGTAGTATTTGGGTGCATTTTGGATTTTTTTTCGTTACTGCATGAAACTCGGTGCCAAACGGGCTGAACTGATGCAATTAACGCAAAACTTCATGCCAGGAACTCGCATCAGAATTTTTCGCAACGAACGCACCTGATCCACCCCATTAGACCCTAAACTCATGTGCTTGTGCATTTTGTAGTGTTTGGGTGCATTTTGGATTGTTTCATTACAGCACGAAACTCGATGCAAAGCGGGCTGAACTAGTAGACTTAATGCACAAGTTCGTGCCATGAAGTCGCATCGGAATTTTTCAGAACGAGCGCACCCAATCAAGCCAATTGGACCCTAAACTCATGTTTTGGTGTGTTTCGTAGTGTTTCGGTGCATTTGGCAATGTTTAATTACTACACAAAACTCGGTGCAAAATGGGTTGAGCTGGTGCAATTAATAGACAAGTTTGTGCCATTAAGTCGCATTGGAATTTTTCGCAACGAACGGACGCGATCCACCCCATTGGACACTAAACTCAAGTATTGGTTTGTTTCGTACTGTTTGGGTGCATTTTGGATTTTTTTTCGTCACTGCACGAATCTCGGATGCAAAACGGGTTGAACTGGTGCAATTAATGAAGAAGTTCGTGCCACGAAATCGCATCAGAGTTTTCCGCAATGAACGCACTCGATCCACCCCATTGGACGCTAAACTCATGAATTGATGCGTTTTGTAGTGTTTGGGTGCATTTTGGATTGTTTCGTTACTGCATGAAACTCGGTGCGAAATAGGCTGAACTGGTGCAATTATGGCAAAAGTTCGTGCGACGAACTCACATCTGAATTTTTAGCAACGAACGCACGCGATCCACCGCATTGGACCCTAAACTCATGTTTTGGTGCGTTTTCGTAGTGTTTGGATGCATTTGTCAATGTTTCATTACTACATGAAACTCGGTGGAAAACGGGTTGAACTGGTGCAATTAATGCACAAGTTTGTGCCATAAAGTCGCATCGGAATTTTTCGCAAAGAACGCACTCGATCCACCCCATTGGAACCAAACTCATGTTCTGGAGCATTTCGTAGTGTGTCGGTGCATTTCGCAATGTTTCGTTATTACCCGGAACTCGGTGCTAAATGGGTTGAACTAGTGCAATTAATGAAGAAGTTCGTGCCACGAAATTGCTTCAGAGTTTTTCGCAATGAACTGCACCCGATCCACCCCATTGGACGCAAAACTCATGAATTGGTGCGTTTTGTTGTGTTTGGGTGCATTTTGGATTGTTTCGTTACTGCATGAAACTCGGTGCGAAATAGGCTGAACTGGTGCAATTAATACAAAAGTTCGTGACACGAACTCGCATCGGAATTTTTGGCAACGAACGCACGCGATCCACCCCGTTGGACCCTAAACTCATGTTTTGGTGCGTTTTCGTAGTGGTTGGGTGCATTTTTCAATGTTTCGTTACTACGTGAAACTCGGTGCAAAACGGGTTGAACTGGTGCAATTAATGCACAAGTTTGTGCCATAAATTCGCATCAGAATTTTTCGCAACGAACGCACCCGATCGACCCCATTGGACCCTAAAATCATGTATTGGTTCGTTTTGTAGTATTTGGGTAGCATTTTGGATTTTTTTCGTTACTGCATGAAACTCGGTGCATAACGGGCTGAACTGATGCAATTAACGCAAAACTTCATGCCAGGAACTCGCATCAGAATTTTTGGCAACGAACGCACCTGATCCACCCCATTAGACCCTAAACTCATGTGCTTGTGCAGTTTGTAGTGTTTGGGTGCATTTTGGATTGTTTCATTACAGCACGAAACTCGATGCAAAGCGGGCTGAACTAGTAGACTTAATGCACAAGTTCGTGCCATGAAGTCACATCGGAATTTTTCAGAACGAGCGCACCCAATCAAGCCAATTGGACCCTAAACTCATGTTTTGGTGTGTTTCGTAGTATTTCGGTGCATTTGGCAATGTTTAATTACTACACAAAACTCGGTGCAAAATGGGTTGAGCTGGTACAATTAATGGACAAGTTTGTGCCATTAAGTCGCACTGGAATTTTTTCGCAACGAACGGACGCGATCCACCCCATTGGACCCTAAACTCAAGTATTGGTTTGTTCGTACTGTTTGTGTGCATTTTGGATTTTTTTTCGTCACTGCACGAATCTCGATGCAAAACGGGTTGAACTGGTGCAATTAATGAAGAAGTTCGTGCCACGAAATCGCATCAGAGTTTTCCGCAATGAACGCACTCGATCCACCCCATTGGACGCTAAACTCATGAATTGATGCGTTTTATAGTGTTTGGGTGCATTTTGGATTGTTTCGTTACTGCATGAAACTCGGTGCGAAATAGGCTGAACTGGTGCAATTAAGGCAAAAGTTCGTGCGACGAACTCGCATCTGAATTTTTAGCAACGAACGCATGCGATCCACCGCATTGGACCCTAAACTCATGTTTTGGTGCGTTTTCGTAGTGTTTGGATGCATTTGTCAATGTTTCATTACTACATGAAACTCAGTGGAAAACGGGTTGAACTGGTGCAATTAATGCACAAGTTTGTGCCATAAAGTCGCATCGGAATTTTTCGCAAAGAACGCACTCGATCCACCCCATTGGAACCAAACTCATGTTCTGGAGCATTTCGTAGTGTGTCGGTGCATTTCGCAATGTTTCGTTATTACCCGGACCTCGGTGCAAAATGGGTTGAACTGGTGCAATTAATGAAGAAGTTCGTGCCACGAAATTGCTTCAGAGTTTTTGGCAATGAACGCACCCGATCCACCCCATTGGACGCAAAACTCATGAATTGGTGCGTTTTGTTGTGTTTGGGTGCATTTTGGATTGTTTTGTTACTGCATGAAACTCGGTGCGAAATAGGCTGAACTGGTGCAATTAATACAAAAGTTCGTGACACGAACTCGCATCGGAATTTTTGGCAATGAACGCACGCGATCCACCCCATTGGACCCTAAACTCATGTTTTGGTGTGTTTTCGTAGTGGTTGGGTGCATTTTTCAATGTTTCGTTACTACGCGAAACTCGGTGCAAAACGGGTTGAACTGGTGCAATTAATGCACAAGTTTGTGCTATAAATTCGCATCAGAATTTTTCGCAACGAACGCACCCGATCGACCCCATTGGACCCTAAAATCATGTATTGGTTCGTTTTGTAGTATTTGGGTGCATTTTGGATTTTTTTGTTACTGCATGAAACTCGGTGCGAAATGGGCTGAACTGGTGCAATTAAGGCAAAAGTTCGTGCGACGAACTCGCATCGGAATTTTTGGCAACGAACGCACGCGATCCATCCCATTGGAACCAAAACTCATGTTTTGGTGCGTTTTCGTAGTGTTTGGATGCATTTGTCAATGTTTCATTAATACATGAAACTCGGTGCAAAACGGATTGAACTGGTGCAATTAATGCACAAGTTTGTGCCATAAAGTCGCATCGGAATTTTTCGCAAAGAACGCACTCGATCCACCCCATTGGAACCAAATTCATGTTTTGGAGCATTTCGTAGTGTGTCGGTGCATTTCGCAATGTTTCGTTATTACCCGGAACTCGGTGCAAAATGGGTTGAACTGGTGCAATTAATGAAGAAGTTCGTGCCACGAAATTGCTTCAGAGTTTTTCGCAATGAACGCACCCGATCCGCTCCATTGGACGCGAAACTCATGAATTGGTGCGTTTTGTAGTGTTTGGGTGCATTTTGGATTGTTTCATTACTGCATGAAACTCGGTGCGAAATAGGCTGAACTGGTGCAATTAATACAAAAGTTTGTGACACGAACTCGCATCGGAATTTTTGGCAACGAACGCACGCGATCCACCCCATTGGACCCTAAACTCATGTTTTGGTGCGTTTTCGTAGTGGTTGGGTGCATTTTTCAATGTTTCGTTACTACGTGAAACTCGGTGCAAAATGGGTTGAACTGGTGCAATTAAAGCACAAGTTTGTGCCGTAAATTCGCATTAGAATTTTTCGCAACGAACGCACCCGATCGACCCGATTGACCCCATTGGACCCTAAAATCATGTATTGGTTCGTTTTGTAGTATTTGGGTGCATTTTGGATTTTTTTCGTTACTGCATGAAACTCGGTGCAAAACGGGCTGAACTGATGCAATTAACGCAAAACTTCATGCCAGGAACTCGCATCAGAATTTTTGGCAACGAACGCACCTGATCCACCCCATTAGATCCTAAACTCATGTGCTTGTGCATTTTGTAGTGTTTGGGTGCATTTTGGATTGTTTCATTACTGCACGAAACTCGATGCAAAGCGGTCTGAACTAGTAGAATTAATGCACAAATTCGTGCCATGAAGTCGCGTCGGAATTTTTCAGAACGAGCGCACCCAATCAAGCCAATTGGACCCTAAACTCATTTTTGGTGTGTTTTCATAGTGTTTTGGTGCATTTGGCAATGTTTAATTACTACACAAAACTCGGTGCAAAATGGGTTGAGCTGGTGCAATTAATGGATAAGTTTGTGCCTTTAGGTCGCATTGGAATTTTTCGCAACGAACGCACCCGATCCACCCCATTGGACCCTAAACTCATGTATTGGTTTGTTTCATACTGTTTGGGTGCATTGTGGATTTGTCTCGTTACTGCACGAAACTCGGTGCAAAACAGGTTGAATTGGTGCAATTAATGAAGAAGTTCGTGCCACGAAATCGCATCAGAGTTTTTCGCAATGAACGCACCCGATCCACCCCCATTTGATGCTAAACTCAAGAATTGGTGCGTTTTGTAGTGTTTGGGTGCATTTTGGATTGTTTCGTAACTGCATGAAACTTGATGCGAAATAGGATGAACTGGTGCTATTAATGCAAAAGTTCGTGCCACGAACTCGCATCGGAATTGTTGGCAACGAACGGACGCGATCCACCCCATTGGACCCTAAACTCAAGTATTGGTTTGTTTCGTACTGTCTGGGTGCATTTTGGATTTGTTTCGTTACTGCACGAAACTCGGTGCAAAACGGGTTGAACTAGTGCAATTAATGAAGAAGTTCGTGCCATCAAATCGCATCAGAGTTTTTCACAATGAACGCACCCAATCCACCCATTTGGACGCGAAACTCATGAATTGGTGCGTTTTGTAGTGTTTGGTTGCATTTTGGATTGTTTCGTTACTGAATGAAGCTCGGTGCGAAATAGGCTGAACTGGTGCATTTAATGCAAAAGTTCGTGCCACGAACATGCATCGGAATTTTTGGCAACGAACGCACGCGATCCACCCCATTGGACCCTAAACTCATGTTTTGGTGCGTTTTCGTAGTGTTTGGGTGCATTTGTCAATGTTTCGTTACTAAGTGAAACTCGGTGCAAAACGGGTTGAACTGGTGCAATTAATGCACAAGTTTGTGCCATAAATTCGCATCGGAATTTTTCGCAATGAACGCACCCGATCGACCCCATTGGACTCTAAAATCATGTATTGGTTCGTTTTGTAGTATTTGGGTGCATTTTGGATTTTTTTTGTTACTGCATGAAACTCGTTGCCAAACGGGCTGAACTGATGCAATTAACGCAAAACTACATGCCACGAACTCGCATCAGAATTTTTGGCAACGAACGCACTTGATCCACCCCATTAGACCCTAAACTCATGTTCTTGTGCGTTTTGTAGTGTTTGGGTGCATTTTGGATTGTTTCGTTACTGCACGAAACTCAAAGCAAAGCGGGCTGAACTAGTAGAATTAGTGCACAAGTTCGTGCCACGAAGTCGCATCGGAATTTTTCAGAACGAGCGCCCCAATCCAGCCAATTGGACCCCTAAACTCATGTTTTGGTGTGTTTCGTAGTGTTTCGGTGCATTTGGCAATGTTTCATTACTACACAAAACTCGGTGCAAAATGGGTTGAGCTGGTGCATTTAATGGACAAGTTTGTGCCATTAAGTCGCATTGGAATTTTTCGTAACGAACGGACGCGATCCACCCCATTGGACCATAAACTCATGTATTGGTTCGTTTCGTACTGTTTGGGTGCATTTTGGATTTTTTTTCGTTACTGCACGAAACTCGGTGCAAAACGGGTTGAACTGGTGCAATTAATGAAGAAGTTTGTGCCACGAAACCGCATCAGAGTTTTCCGCAATGAACGCACTCGATCCACCCCATTGGACGCTAAACTGATGAATTGATGCGTTTTGTAGTGTTTGGGTGCATTTTGGATTGTTTCGTTACTGCATGAAACTCGGTGCGAAATAGGCTGAACTGGTGCAATTAAGGCAAAAGTTCGTGCGACGAACTCGCATCTGAATTTTTAGCAACGAACGCATGCGATCTACCCCATTGGACCCTAAACTCATGTTTTGGTGCGTTTTCGTAGTGTTTGGATGCATTTGTCAATGTTTCATTACTACATGAAACTCAGTGGAAAACGGGTTGAACTGGTGCAATTAATGCACAAGTTTGTGCCATAAAGTCGCATCGGAATTTTTCGCAAAGAACGCACTCGATCCACCCCATTGGAACCAAACTCATGTTTTGGAGCATTTCGTAGTGTGTCGGTGCATTTCGCAATGTTTCGTTATTACCCGGACCTCGGTGCAAAATGGGTTGAACTGGTGCAATTAATGAAGAAGTTCGTGCCACGAAATTGCTTCAGAGTTTTTCGCAATGAACGCACCAAATCCGCCCCACTGGACGCGAAACTCATGAATTGGTGCATTTTGTGCTGTTTGGGTGCATTTTGGATTGTTTCGTTACTGCATGAAACTCGGTGCAAAATAGGCTGAACTGGTGCAATTAATACAAAAGTTCGTGACATGAACTCGCATCGGAATTTTTGGTAACGAACGCACGCGATCCACCCCATTGGACCCTAAACGCATGTTTTGGTGCGTTTTCGTAGTGTTTGGGTTCATTTGTCAATGTTTCGTTACTACGTGAAACTCGGTGCAAAACGGGTTGAACTGGTGCAATTAATGCACAAGTTTGTGCCATAAATTCGCATCAGAATTTTTCGCAACGAACGCACCTGATCGACCCGATCGACCCCATTGGACCCTAAAATCATGTATTTGTTCGTTTTGTAGTATTTGGGTGCATTTTGGATTTTTTTTCGTTACTGTATGAAACTCGGTGCAAAACGGGCTGAACTGATGCAATTAACGCAAAAGTTCATGCCAGGAACTCGCATCAGAATTTTTGGCAACGAACGCACCTGATCCACCCCATTAGACCCTAAACTCATGTGCTTGTGCATTTTGTAGTGTTTGGGTGCATTTTGGATTGTTTCATTACAGCACGAAACTCGATGCAAAGCGGGCTGAACTACTAGAATTAATGCACAAGTTCGTGCCATGAAGTCGCATTGGAATTTTCCAGAACGAGCGCACCCAATCAAGCCAATTGGACCCTAAACTCATGTTTTGGTGTGTTTCGTAGTGTTTCGGTGCATTTGGCAATGTTTAATTACTACACAAAACTCGGTGCAAAATGGGTTGAGCTGGTGCAATTAATGGACAAGTTTGTGCCATTAAGTCGCATTGGAAGTTTTCGCAACGAACGGACGCGATCCACCCCATTGGACCCGAAACTCAGTATTGGTTTGTTTCGTACTGTTTGGGTGCATTTTAGATTTTTTTTCGTTACTGCACGAAACTCGGTGCAAAACGGGTTGAACTGGTGCAATTAATGAAGAAGTTCGTGCCACAAAATCGCATCAGAGTTTTCCGCAATGAATGCACCCGATCCACCCCATTGGACGCGAAACTCATGAATTGGTGCGTTTTGTGCTGTTTGGGTGCATTTTGGATTGTTTCGTTACTGCATGAAACTCGGTGCGAAATAGGCTGAACTGGTGCAATTAATACAAAAGTTCGTTACACGAACTCGCATCGGAATTTTTGGTAACAAACGCACGCAATCCACCCCATTGGACCCTAAACTCATGTTTTGGTGCGTTTTCGTGGTGTTTGGGTGCATTTGTCAATGTTTCATTACTAAGTGAAACTCGGTGCAAAACGGGTTGAACTGGTGCAATTAATGCACAAGTTTGTGCCATAAATTCGCATCGGATTTTTTCGCAACGAACACACCCAATCGACCCCATTGGACCCTAAAATCATGTATTGGTTCGTTTTGTAGTATTTGGGTGCATTTTGGATTTTTTTCGTTACTGCATGAAACTCGTTGCCAAACGGGCTGAACTGATGCAATTAACGCAAAACTACATGCCACGAACTCGCATCGGAATTTTTGGCAACGAACGCACTTGATCCACAACATTAGACCCTAAACTCATGTTCTTGTGCGTTTTGTAGTGTTTGGGTGCATTTTGGATTGTTTCGTTACTGCACGAAACTCGATGCAAAGCGGGCTGAACTAGTAGAATTAATGCACAAGTTCGTGCCATGAAGTCGCATCGGAATTTTTCAGAACGAGCGCCCCCAATCCAGCCAAGTGGACCCTAAACTCATGTTTTGGTGTGTGTCGTAGTGTTTCGATGCATTTGGCAATGTTTCATTACTACACAAAACTCGGTGCAAAATGGGTTGAGCTGGTGCAATTAATGGACAAGTTTGTGCCATTAAGTCGCATTGGAATTTTTCGCAATGAACACACCCAATCCACCCCATTGGAACCTAAACTCAAGTATTGGTTCGTTTCGTACTGTTTGGGTGCATTGTGGATTTGTCTCGTTACTGATCGAAACTCGGTGCAAAATGGATTGAATTGGTGCAATTAATGAAGAAGTTCGTGACACGAAATTGCATTAGAGTTTTTCGCAATGAACGCACCCGGTCCACCCCATTGGATGCTAAACTCATTAATTGGTGCATTTTGTAGTGTTTGGGTGCATTTTGGATTGTTTCGTCACTACATGAAACTTGATGCGAAATAGGCTAAACTGGTGCAATTAATGCAAATGTTCGTGACACGAACTCGCATCGGAATTTTTGGCAACGAACGGACGCGATCCACCCCATTGGACCCTAAACTCAAGTATTGGTTTGTTTGGTACTGTCTGGGTGCATTTTGGATTTGTTTCGTTACTGCATGAAACTCGGTGCAAAACGGGTTGAACTAGTGCAATTAATGAAGAAGTTCGTGCCACGAAATCGCATCAGAGTTTTTCACAATGAACGCACCCGATCCACCCCATTGGACGCGAAACTCATGAATTGGTGCGTTTTGTAGTGTTTGGTGCATTTTGGATTGTTTCGTTACTGCATGAAACTCGGTGCGGAATAGGCTGAACTGGTGCAATTAATGCAAAAGTTCGTAACACGAACTCGCATAGGAATTTTTGGCAACGAACGCACGCGATCCACCCCATTGGACCCTAAACTCATGTTTTGGTGCGTTTTCGTAGTGTTTGGGTGCATTTGTCAATGTTTCGTTACTAAGTGAAACTCGGTGCAAAACGGGTTGAACTGGTGCAACTAATGGACAAGTTTGTGCCATTAAGTCGCATTGGAATTTTTCGTAACGAACGGACGCGATCCACCCCATTGGACCCTAAACTCAAGTATTGGTTTGTTTCGTACTGTTTGGGTGCATTTTGGATTTTTTTTCGTTACTGCACGAAACTCGGTGCAAAACGGGTTGAACTGGTGCAATTAATGTAGAAGTTCGTGCCACGAAATCGCATCAGAGTTTTCCGCAATGAACGCACTCGATCCACCCCATTGGATGCTAAACTCATGAATTGATGCGTTTTGTAGTGTTTGGGTGCATTTTGGATTGTTTCGTTACTACATGAAACTCGGTGCGAAATAGGCTGAACTAGTGCAATTAAGGCAAAAGTTCGTGCGATGAACTCGCATCTGAATTTTTAGCAACGAACGCACGTGATCCACCCCATTGGACCATAAACTCATGTTTTGGTGCGTTTTCGTAGTGTTTGGATGCATTTGTCAATGTTTCATTAATACATGAAACTCGGTGCAAAACGGATTGAACTGGTGCAATTAATGCACAAGTTTGTGCCATAAAGTCGCATCGGAATTTTTCGTAAAGAACGCACTCGATCCACCCCATTGGAACCAAATTCATGTTTTGGAGCATTTTCGTAGTGTTTGGGTGCATTTTGGATTGTTTCATTACTGCACGAAACTCGATGCAAAGCGGTCTGAACTAGTAGAATTAATGCACAAATTCGTGCCATGAAGTCGCGTCGGAATTTTTCAGAACGAGCGCACCCAATCAAGCCAATTGGACCCTAAACTCATTTTTGGTGTGTTTCATAGTGTTTTGGTGCATTTGGCAATGTTTAATTACTACACAAAGCTCGGTGCAAAATGGGTTGAGCTGGTGCAATTAATGGACAAGTTTGTGCCTTTAGGTCGCATTGGAATTTTTCGCAACGAACGCACCCGATCCACCCCATTGGACCCTAAACTCATGTATTGGTTTGTTTCATACTGTTTGGGTGCATTGTGGATTTGTCTCGTTACTGCACGAAACTCGGTGCAAAACAGGTTGAATTGGTGCAATTAATGAAGAAGTTCGTGCCACGAAATCGCATCAGAGTTTTTCGCAATGAACGCACCCGATCCACCCCCATTTGATGCTAAACTCAAAAATTGGTGCGTTTTATAGTGTTTGGGTGCATTTTGGATTGTTTCGTAACTGCATGAAACTTGATGCGAAATAGGATGAACTGGTGCTATTAATGCAAAAGTTCGTGCCACGAACTCGCATCGGAATTGTTGGCAACGAACGGACGCGATCCACCCCATTGGACCCTAAACTCAAGTATTGGTTTGTTTCGTACTGTCTGGGTGCATTTCGGATTTGTTTCGTTACTGCACGAAACTCGGTGCAAAACGGGTTGAACTAGTGCAATTAATGAAGAAGTTCGTGCCATGAAATCGCATCAGAGTTTTTCACAATGAACGCACCCAATCCACCCATTTGGATGCGAAACTCATGAATTGGTGCGTTTTGTAGTGTTTGGTTGCATTTTGGATTGTTTCGTTACTGAATGAAGCTCGGTGCGAAATAGGCTGAACTGGTGCATTTAATGCAAAAGTTCGTGCCACGAACATGCATCGGAATTTTTGGCAATGAACGCACGCGATCCACCCCATTGGACCCTAAACTCATGTTTTGGTGCGTTTTCGTAGTGTTTGGGTGCATTTGTCAATGTTTCGTTACTAAGTGAAACTCGGTGCAAAACGGGTTGAACTGGTGCAATTAATGCACAAGTTTGTGCCATAAATTCGCATCGGAATTTTTCGCAATGAACGCACCCGATCGACCCCATTAGACTCTAAAATCATGTATTGGTTCGTTTTGTAGTATTTGGGTGCATTTTGGATTTTTTTTGTTACTGCATGAAACTCGTTGCCAAACGGGCTGAACTGATGCAATTAACGCAAAACTACATGCCACGAACTCGCATCGGAATTTTTGGCAACGAACGCACTTGATCCACCCCATTAGACCCTAAACTCATGTTCTTGTGCGTTTTGTAGTGTTTGGGTGCATTTTGGATTGTTTCGTTACTGCACGAAACTCAAAGCAAAGCGGGCTGAACTAGTAGAATTAGTGCACAAGTTCGTGCCACGAAGTCGCATCGGAATTTTTCAGAACGAGCGCCCCAATCCAGCCAATTGGACCCCTAAACTCATGTTTTGGTGTGTTTCGTAGTGTTTCGGTGCATTTGGCAATGTTTCATTACTACACAAAACTCGGTGCAAAATGGGTTGAGCTGGTGCAATTAATGGACAAGTTTGTGCCATTAAGTCGCATTGGAATTTTTCGTAACGAACGGACGCGATCCACCCCATTGGACCATAAACTCATGTATTGGTTTGTTTCGTACTGTTTGGGTGCATTTTGGATTTTTTTCGTTACTGCACGAAACTCGGTGCAAAACGGGTTGAACTGGTGCAATTAATGAAGAAGTTCGTGCCACGAAATCGCATCAGAGTTTTCCGCAATGAACGCACTCGATCCACCCCATTGGACGCTAAACTCATGAATTGATGCATTTTGTAGTGTTTGGGTGCATTTTGGATTGTTTCGTTACTGCATGAAACTCGGTGCGAAATAGGCTGAACTGGTGCAATTAAGGCAAAATTTCGTGCGACGAACTCGCATCTGAATTTTTAGCAACGAACGCATGCGATCCACCCCATTGGACCCTAAACTCATGTTTTGGTGCGTTTTCGTAGTGTTTGGATGCATTTGTCAATGTTTCATTACTACATGAAACTCAGTGGAAAACGGGTTGAACTGGTGCAATTAATGCACAAGTTTGTGCCATAAAGTCGCATCGGAATTTTTCGCAAAGAACGCACTCGATCCACCCCATTGGAACCAAACTCATGTTTTCGAGCATTTCGTAGTGTGTCGGTGCATTTCGCAATGTTTCGTTATTACCCGGACCTCGGTGCAAAATGGGTTGAACTGGTGCAATTAATGAAGAAGTTCGTGCCACAAAATTGCTTCAGAGTTTTTCGCAATGAACGCACCCGATCCACCCCACTGGACGCGAAACTCATGAATTGGTGTGTTTTGTGCTGTTTGGGTGCGTTTTGGATTGTTTTGTTACTGCATGAAACTCGGTGCAAAATAGGCTGAACTGGTGCAATTAATACAAAAGTTCGTGACACGAACTCGCATCGGAATTTTTGGTAACGAACGCACGCGATCCACCCCATTGGACCCTAAACTCATGTTTTGGTGCGTTTTCGTGGTGTTTGGGTGCATTTGTCAATGTTTCGTTACTAAGTGAAACTCGGTGCAAAACGGGTTGAACTGGTGCAATTAATGCACAAGTTTGTGCCATAAATTCGCATCGGATTTTTTCGCAACGAACGCACCCAATCGACCCCATTGGACCCTAAAATCATGTATTGGTTCGTTTTGTAGTATTTGGGTGCATTTTGGATTTTTTTCGTTACTGCATGAAACTCGTTGCCAAACGGGCTGAACTGATGCAATTAACGCAAAACTACATGCCACGAACTCGCATCGGAATTTTTGGCAACGAACGCACATGATCCACGCCATTAGACCCTAAACTCATGTTCTTGTGCGTTTTGTAGTGTTTGGGTGCATTTTGGATTGTTTCGTTACTGCACGAAACTCGATGCAAAGCGGGCTGAACTAGTAGAATTAATGCACAAGTTCGTGCCATGAAGTCGCATCGGAATTTTTCAGAACGAGCGCCCCCAATCCAGCCAAGTGGACCTTAAACTCATGTTTTGGTGTGTGTCGTAGTGTTTCGGTGCATTTGGCAATGTTTCATTACTACACAAAACTCGGTGCAAAATGGGTTGAGCTGGTGCAATTAATGGACAAGTTTGTGCCATTAAGTCGCATTGGAATTTCTCGCAATGAACGCACCCAATCCACCCCATTGGAACCTAAACTCAAGTATTGGTTCGTTTCGTACTGTTTGGGTGCATTGTGGATTTGTCTCGTTACTGATCGAAACTCGGTGCAAAATGGATTGAATTGGTGCAATTAATGAAGAAGTTCGTGACACGAAATTGCATCAGAGTTTTTCGCAATGAACGCACCCGGTCCACCCCATTGGATGCTAAACTCATTAATTGGTGCATTTTGTAGTGTTTGGGTGCATTTTGGATTGTTTCGTCACTGCATGAAACTTGATGCGAAATAGGCTGAACTGGTGCAATTAATGCAAATGTTCGTGCCACGAACTCGCATCGGAATTTTTGGCAACGAACGGACGCGATCCACCCCATTGGACCCTAAACTCAAGTATTGGTTTGTTTGGTACTGTCTGGGTGCATTTTGGATTTGTTTCGTTAATGCATGAAACTCGGTGCAAAACTGGTTGAACTAGTGCAATTAATGAAGAAGTTCGTGCCACGAAATCGCATCAGAGTTTTTCACAATGAACGCACCCGATCCACCCCATTGGACGCGAAACTCATGAATTGGTGCGTTTTGTAGTGTTTGGTGCATTTTGGATTGTTTCGTTACTGCATGAAACTCGGTGCGGAATAGGCTGAACTGGTGCAATTAATGCAAAAGTTCGTAACACGAACTCGCATCGGAATTTTTGGCAACGAACGCACGCGATCCACCCCATTGGACCCTAAACTCATGTTTTGGTGCGTTTTCGTAGTGTTTGGGTGCATTTGTCAATGTTTCGTTACTAAGTGAAACTCGGTGCAAAACGGGTTGAACTGGTGCAACTAATGGACAAGTTTGTGCCATTAAGTCGCATTGGAATTTTTCGTAACGAACGGACGCGATCCACCCTATTGGACCCTAAACTCAAGTATTGGTTTGTTTCGTACTGTTTGGGTGCATTTTGGATTTTTTTCGGTACTGCACGAAACTCGGTGCAAAACGGGTTGAACTGGTGCAATTAATGAACAAGTTCGTGCCACGAAATCGCATCAGAGTTTTTCACAATGAATGCACCCGATCCACCCCATTGGACGCGGAACTCATGAATTGGTGCGTTTTGTAGTGTTTGGTGCATTTTGGATTGTTTCGTTACTGCATGAAACTCGGTGCGAAATAGGTTGAACTGGTGCAATTAATGCAAAAGTTTGTGCCACGAACTCACATCGGAATTTTTGGCAACGAACGCACGCGATCCACCCCATTGGACCCTAAACTCATGTTTTGGTGCGTTTTCGTAGTGTTTGGGTGCATTTGTCAATGTTTCGTTACTACGTGAAACTCGGTGCAAAACGGGTTGAACTGGTGCAATTAATGCACAAGTTTGTGCCATAAATTCGCATCGGAAACGGGTTGAACTGGTGCAATTAATGCACAAGTTTGTGCCATAAATTCGCATCGGAATTTTTCGCAATGAACGCACCTGATCGACCCCATTGGACCCTAAAATCATGTATTGGTTCGTTTTGTAGTATTTGGGTGCATTTTGGATTTTTTTCGTTACTGCATGAAACTCGTTGCCAAACGGGCTGAACTGATGCAATTAACGCAAAACTTCATGCCACGAACTCGCATCGGAATTTTTGGCAACGAACGCACCTGATCCACCCCATTAGACCCTAACTCATGTTCTTGTGTGTTTTGTAGTGTTTGGGTGCATTTTGGATTGTTTCGTTACTGCACGAAACTCGATGCAAAGCGGGCTGAACTAGTAGAATTAATGCACAAGTTCGTGCCATGAAGTCGCATCGGAATTTTTCAGAACGAGCGCCCCCAATCCTGCCAATTGGACCCTAAACTCATGTTTTGGTGTGTGTCGTAGTGTTTCGGTGCATTTGGCAATGTTTCATTACTACACAAAACTCGGTGCAAAATGGGTTGAGCTGGTGCAATTAATGGACAATTTGTGCCATTAAGTCGCATTGGAATTTTTCGCAACAAAAGCACCCGATCCACCCCATTGGACCTAAACTCAAGTATTGGTTCGTTTCGTACTGTTTGGGTGCATTGTGGATTTGTCTCGTTACTGCACGAAACTCGGTGCAAAATGGATTGAATTGGTGCAATTAATGAAGAAGTTCGTGACACGAAATTGCATCAGAGTTTTTCGCAATGAACGCACCCGGTCCACCCCATTGGATGCTAAACTCATTAATTGGTGCATTTTGTAGTGTTTGGGTGCATTTTGGATTGTTTCGTCACTGCATGAAACTTGATGCGAAATAGGCTGAACAGGTGCAATTAATGCAAATGTTCGTGCCACAAACTCGCATCGGAATTTTTGGCAACGAACGGACGCGATCCACCCCATTGGACCCTAAACTCAAGTATTGGTTTGTTTGGTACTGTCTGGGTGCATTTTGGATTTGTTTCGTTACTGCATGAAACTCAGTGCAAAACGGGTTGAACTATTGCAATTAATGAAGTTCGTGCCACGAAATCGCATTAGAGTTTTTCACAATGAACGCACCCGATCCACCCCATTGGACGCGGAACTCATGAATTGGTGCGTTTTGTAGTGTTTGGTGCATTTTGGATTATTTCGTTACTGCATGAAACTCGGTGCGAAATAGGCTGAACTGGTGCAATGAATGCAAAAGTTCGTGCCACGAACTCGCATCGGAATTTTTGGCAACGAACGCACGCGATCCACCCCATTGGACCCTAGCCTCATGTTTTGGTGCGTTTTTGTAGTGTTTGGGTGCATTTGTCAATGTTTCGTTACTACGTGAAACTCGGTGTAAAACGGGTTGAACTGGTGCAATTAATGCACAAGTTTGTGCCATAAATTCGCATAGGAATTTTTCGCAATGAACGCACCCGATCGACCCCATTGGACCCTAAAATCATGTATTGGTTCGTTCTGTAGTATTTGGGTGCATTTTGGATTTTTTTCGTTACTGCATGAAACTCGTTGCCAAACGGGCTGAACTGATGCAATTAACGCAAAACTTCATGCCACGAACTCGCATCAGAATTTTTGGCAACGAACGCACCTGATCCACCCCATTGGACCCTAACTCATGTTCTTGTGCGTTTTGTAGTGTTTGGGTGCATTTTGGATTGTTTCGTTACTGCACGAAACTCGATGCAAAGCGGGCTGAACTAGTAGAATTAATGCACAAGTTCGTGCCATGAAGTCGCATCGGAATTTTTCAGAACGAGCGCCCCCAATCCTGCCAATTGGACCCTAAACTCATGTTTTGGTGTGTGTCGTAGTGTTTCGGTGCATTTGGCAATGTTTCATTACTACACAAAACTCGGTGCAAAATGGGTTGAGCTGGTGCAATTAATGGACAATTTGTGCCATTAAGTCGCATTGGAATTTTTCGCAACAAAAGCACCCGATCCACCCCATTGGACCTAAACTCAAGTATTGGTTCGTTTCGTACTGTTTGGGTGCATTGTGGATTTGTCTCGTTACTGCACGAAACTCGGTGCAAAATGGATTGAATTGGTGCAATTAATGAAGAAGTTCGTGACACGAAATTGCATCAGAGTTTTTCGCAATGAACACACCCGGTCCACCCCATTGGATGCTAAACTCATTAATTGGTGCATTTTGTAGTGTTTGGGTGCATTTTGGATTGTTTCGTCACTGCATGAAACTTGATGCAAAATAGGCTGAACTGGTGCAATTAATGCAAATGTTCGTGCCACAAACTCGCATCGGAATTTTTGGCAACGAACGGACGCGATCCACCCCATTGGACCCTAAACTCAAGTATTGGTTTGTTTGGTACTGTCTGGGTGCATTTTGGATTTGTTTCGTTACTGCATGAAACTCGGTGCAAAACGGGTTGAACTATTGCAATTAATGAAGAAGTTCGTGCCACGAAATCGCATCAGAGTTTTTCACAATGAACGCACCCGATCCACCCCATTGGACGCGGAACTCATGAATTGGTGCGTTTTGTAGTGTTTGGTGCATTTTGGATTGTTTCGTTACTGCATGAAACTCGGTGCGAAATAGGCTGAACTGGTGCAATTAATGCAAAAGTTCGTGCCACGAACTCGCATCGGAATTTTTGGCAACGAACGCACGCGATCCACCCCATTGGACCCTAGCCTCATGTTTTGGTGCGTTTTTGTAGTGTTTGGGTGCATTTGTCAATGTTTCGTTACTACGTGAAACTCGGTGTAAAACGGGTTGAACTGGTGCAATTAATGCACAAGTTTGTGCCATAAATTCGCATAGGAATTTTTCGCAATGAACGCACCCGATCGACCCCATTGGACCCTAAAATCATGTATTGGTTCGTTCTGTAGTATTTGGGTGCATTTTGGATTTTTTTCGTTACTGCATGAAACTCGTTGCCAAACGGGCTGAACTGATGCAATTAACGCAAAACTTCATGCCACGAACTCGCATCGGAATTTTTGGCAACGAACGCACCTGATCCACCCCATTGGACCCTAACTCATGTTCTTGTACGTTTTGTAGTGTTTGGGTGCATTTTGGATTGTTTCGTTACTGCACGAAACTCGATGCAAAGCGCGCTGAACTAGTAGAATTAATGCACAAGTTCGTGCCATGAAGTCGCATCGGAATTTTTCAGAACGAGCGCCCCCAATCCTGCCAATTGGACCCTAAACTCATGTTTTGGTGTGTGTCGTAGTGTTTCGGTGCATTTGGCAATGTTTCATTACTACACAAAACTCGGTGCAAAATGGGTTGAGCTGGTGCAATTAATGGACAAGTTTGTGCCATTAAGTCGCATTGGAATTTTTCGCAACGAACGCACCCGATCCACCCCATTGGACCAAAACTCAAGTATTGGTTCGTTTCGTACTGTTTGGGTGCATTGTGGATTTGTCTCGTTACTGCCCGAAACTCGGTGCAAAATGGATTGAATTGGTGCAATTAATGAAGAAGTTCGGGACACGAAATTGCATTAGAGTTTTTCGCAATGAACGCACCCGGTCCACCCCATTGGATGCTAAACTCATTAATTGGTGCATTTTGTAGTGTTTGGGTGCATTTTGGATTGTTTCGTCACTACATGAAACTTGATGCGAAATAGGCTAAACTGGTGCAATTAATGCAAATGTTCGTGCCATGAACTCGCATCGGAATTTTTGGCAACGAACGGACGCGATCCACCCTATTGGACCCTAAACTCAAGTATTGGTTTGTTTGGTACTGTCTGGGGCATTTTGGATTTGTTTCGTTACTGCATGAAACTCGGTGCAAAACGGGTTGAACTATTGCAATTAATGAAGAAGTTCGTGCCACGAAATCGCATCAGAGTTTTTCACAATGAACGCACCCGATCCACCCCATTGGACCCGGAACTCATGAATTGGTGCGTTTTGTAGTGTTTGGTGCATTTTGGATTGTTTCGTTACTGCATGAAACTCGGTGCGAAATAGGCTGAACTGGTGCAATTAATGCAAAAGTTCGTGCCACGAACTCGCATCTAAATTTTTGGCAACGAACGCACGCGATCCACCCCATTGGACCCTAAACTCATGTTTTGGTGCGTTTTCGTAGTGTTTGGGTGCATTTGTCAATGTTTCGTTACTACGTGAAACTCGGTGCAAAACGGGTTGAACTGGTGCAATTAATGCACAAGTTTGTGCCATAAATTCGCATCGGAATTTTTCGCAATGAATGCACCCGATCGACCCCATTGGACCCTAAAATCATGTATTGGTTTGTTCTGTAGTATTTGGGTGCATTTTGGATTTTTTTCGTTACTGCATGAAACTCGTTGCCAAACGGGCTGAACTGATGCAATTAACGCAAAACTTCATGCCACGAACTCGCATCGGAATTTTTGGCAACGAACGCACCTGATCCACCCCATTAGACCCTAACTCATGTTCTTGTGCGTTTTGTAGTGTTTGGGTGCATTTTGGATTGTTTCGTTACTGCACGAAACTCGATGCAAAGCGGGCTGAACTAGTAGAATTAATGCACAAGTTCGTGTGATGAAGTCGCATCGGAATTTTTCAGAACGAGCGCCCCCAATCCTGCCAATTGGACCCTAAACTCATGTTTTGGTGTGTGTCGTAGTGTTTCGGTGCATTTGGCAATGTTTCATTACTACACAAAACTCGGTGCAAAATGGGTTGAGCTGGTGCAATTGATGGACAAGTTTGTGCCATTAAGTCGCATTGGAATTTTTCGCAACGAACGCACCCGATCCACCCCATTGGACCTAAACTCAAGTATTGGTTCGTTTCGTAATGTTTGGGTGCATTGTGGATTTGTCTCGTTACTGCACGAAACTCGGTGCAAAATGGATTGAATTGGTGCAATTAATGAAGAAGTTCGTGACACGAAATTGCATCAGAGTTTTTCGCAATGAACGCACCCAGTCCACCCCATTGGATGCTAAACTCATTAATTGGTGCATTTTGTAGTGTTTGGGTGTATTTTGGATTGTTTCGTCACTGCATGAAACTTGATGCGAAATAGGCTGAACAGGTGCAATTAATGCAAACGTTCGTGCCACGAACTCGCATCGGAATTTTTGGCAACGAACGGACGCGATCCACCCCATTGGACCCTAAACTCAAGTATTGGTTTGTTTGGTACTGTCTGGGTGCATTTTGGATTTGTTTCGTTACTGCATGAAACTCGGTGCAAAACGGGTTGAACTATTGCAATTAATGAAGAAGTTCGTGCCACGAAATCGCATCAGAGTTTTTCACAATGAACGCACCCGATCCACCCCATTGGACCCGGAACTCATGAATTGGTGCGTTTTGTAGTGTTTGGTGCATTTTGGATTGTTTCGTTACTGCATGAAACTCGGTGCGAAATAGGCTGAACTGGTGCAATTAATGCAAAAGTTCGTGCCACGAACTCGCATCGGAATTTTTGGCAACGAACGCACGCGATCCACCCCATTGGACCCTAAACTCATGTTTTGGTGCGTTTTCGTAGTGTTTGGGTGCATTTGTCAATGTTTCGTTACTACGTGAAACTCGGTGCAAAACGGGTTGAACTGGTGCAATTAATGCACAAGTTCGTGCCATAAATTCGCATCGGAATTTTTCGCAATGAACGCACCCGATCGACCCCATTGGACCCTAAAATCAAGTATTGGTTTGTTTCGTACTGTTTGCGTGCATTTTGGATTTGTTTCGTTATTGCACGAAACTCGTTGCAAAACGGGTTGAACTAGTGCAGTTAATGAAGAAGTTCGTGCCACGAAATCGCATCAGAATTTTCCGCAATGAAAGCACCCGATCCACCCCATTGGACGCTAAAGTCATGAATTGGTGCGTTTTGTAGTGTTTGGGTGCATTTTGGATTGTTTCGTTACTGCATGAAACTTGATGCGAAATAGGCTGATCTGGTGCAATTAATGCAAAATTTCGTGCCACGAACTCGCATTGGAATTTTTGGCAACGAACGGACGCGATCCACCCCATTGGACCCTAAACTCAAGTATTGGTTTGTTTCATACTGTTTGTGTGCATTTTGGATTTGTTTCGTTACTGCACGAAACTCGGTGCAAAACGGGTTGAACTAGTGCAATTAATGAAGAAGTTCGTGCCACGAAATTGCATCAGAGTTTTTCGCAATGAACGCACCCGATCCACCCCATTGGACGCTAAAGTCATGAATTGGTGCGTTTTGTAGTGTTTAGGTGCATTTTGGATTGTTTCGTTACTGCATGAAACTTGATGCGAAATAGGCTGAACTGGTGCAATTAATCCAAAATTTCGTGCCACGAACTCGCATTAAAATTTTTGGCAACGAACAGAGGCGATCCACCCCATTGGACCCTAAACTCAAGTATTGGTTTGTTTCGTACTGTTTGGGTGCATTTTGGATTTGTTTCGTTACTGCACGAAACTCGGTGCAAAATGGGTTGAACTAGTGCAATTAATGAAGAAGTTCATGCCACGAAATAGCATAAGAGTTTTTCGCAATGAACGCACCCGATCCACCCCATTGGACGCTAAACTCAAGAATTGGTGCGTTTTGTAGTGTTTGGGTGCATTTTGGATTGTTTCGTTACTGCATAAAACTTGATGCGAAATAGGCTGAACTGGTGCAATTAATGCAAAATTTCGTGCCACGAATTCGCATTGGAATTTTTGGCAACGAACGTATGCGATCCACCCCATTGGACCCTAAACTCAAGTATTGGTTTGTTTCGTACTGTTTGGGTGCATTTTGGATTTGTTTCGTTACTGCACGAAACTCGGTGCAAAACGGGTTGAACTATTGCAATTAATGAAGATGTTCGTGCCACGAAATCGCATCAGAGTTTTCCGCAACGAACGCACCCGATCCACCCCATTGGACGCTAAACTCATGAATTGGTGCGTTTTGTAGTGTTTGGGTGCATTTTGGCAAAGTTTCATTACTACACAAAACTCGTTGAAAAATGGGTTAAGCTGGTGCAATTAATGGACAAGTTTGTGCCATTAAGTCGCATTGGAATTTTTCGCAACGAACGCACCCGATCCACCCCATTGGACCCTAAACTCAAGTATTTGTTCGTTTCGTACTGTTTGGGTGCATTGTGGATTTGTCTCGTTACTGCACGAAACTCGGTGCAAAACGGGTTGAATTGGTGCAATTAATGAAGAAGTTCGTGACACAAAATCGACTCAGAGTTTTTCGCAATGAACGCACCCGATCCACCCCATTGGATGCTAAACTCATTAATTGGTGCGTTTTGTAGTCTTTGGGTGCATTTCGGATTGTCTCGTCACTGCATGAAACTTGATGCGAAATAGGCAGAACTAGTGCAATTAATGCAAATGTTCGTACCACGAACTCGCTTCGGAATTTTTGGCAACGAACGGACGCGATCCACCCCATTGGACCCTAAACTGAAGTATTGGTTTGTTTGGTACTGTTTGGGTGCATTTTGGATTTTTTTCGTAACTGCATGAAACTCAGTGCAAAACGGGTTGAACTAGTGCAATTAATGAAGAAGTTCGTGCCACGAAATCGCATCAGAGTTTTTCACTATGAACGCACCCGATCCACCCATTGGACGCGAAACTCATGAATTGGTGCGTTTTGTTGTGTTTGGTGCATTTTGGATTGTTTCGTTACTGCATGAAACTCGGTGCGAAATAGGCTGAACTGGTGCAATTAATGCAAAAGTTCGTGCCACGAACTCGCATCGGAATTTTTGGCAACGAACGCACGCGATCCACCCCATTGGACCCTAAACTCATGTTTTGGTGCGTTTTCGTAGTGTTTGGGTGCATTTGTCAATGTTTCGTTACTACGTGAAACTCGGTGCAAAACGGGTTGAACTGGTGCAATTAATATACAAGTTTGTGCCATAAAGTCTCATCGGAATTTTTCACAAAGAACGCACTCGATCCACCCCATTGGAACCAAACTCATGTTCTGGAGCATTTCGTAGTGTGTCGGTGCATTTAGCAATGTTTCGTTATTACCCGGAACTCGGTGCAAAATGGTTTGAACTGGTGGAATCAATGAAGAAGTTCGTGCCACAAAATCACATTAGAGTTTTTCGCAATGAACGCACCCGACACACCCATTGGACGCGGAACTCATGAATTGGTGCGTTTTGTGGTGTTTGGGTGCATTTTGGATTGTTTCGTTACTGCATGAAACTCGGTGCGAAATAGGCAGAACTGGTGCAATTAATGCAAAAGTTCGTGCCACGAACTTGCATCGGAATTTTTGGCAACGAACGCACGCGATCCACCCCACTGGACCCTAAACTCATGTTTTGGTGCATTTTCGTAGTGTTTGGGTGCATTTGTCAATGTTTCGTTACTACGTGAAACTCGGTGCAAAACGGGTTGAACTGGTGCAATTATTGTACAAGTTTGTGCCATAAATTCGCATCGGAATTTTTTGCAACGGACGCACCCAATCGACCCCATTGAACCCTAAAATCATGTATTGGTTCGTTTTGTAGTATTTTGGTGCATTTTGGATTTGTTTCGTTACTGCACGAAACTCGGAGCAAAAAGGGTTGAACTAGTGCAATTAATGAAGAAGTTCGTGCCACGAAATCGCATCAGAGTTTTTCGCAATGAACGCACCCGATCCACCCCATTGGATGCTAAACTCATGAATTGGTGCGTTTTGTAGTGTTTGGGTGCATTTTGGATTGTTTCGTTACTGCATGAAACTTGATGCAAAATAGGCTGAACTGGTGCAATTAATGCAAAATTTCGTGCCACGAACTCGCATTGGAATTTTTGGCAACGAACGGATGCGATCCACCCCATTGGACCCTAAACTCAAGTATTGGTTTGTTTCGTACTGTTTGGGTGCATTTTGGATTTGTTTCGTTACTGCACGAAACTCGGTGCAAAACGGGTTGAACTAGTGCAATTAATGAAGAAGTTCGTGCCACGAAATTGCATCAGAAATTTCCGCAATGAACGCACCCGATCCACCCCATTGGACGCTAAAGTCATGAATTGGTGCGTTTTGTAGTGTTTGGGTACATTTTGGATTGTTTCATTACTGCATGAAACTTGATGCGAAATAGGCTGAACTGGTGCAATTAATGCAAAATTTCGTGCCACGAACTCGCATTGGAATTTTTGGCAACGAACGGACGCGATCCACCCCATTGGACCCTAAACTCAAGTATTGGTTTGTTTCGTACTGTTTGGGTGCATTTTGGATTTGTTTCATTACTGCACGAAACTGGGTGCGAAATAGGCTGAACTGGTGCAATTAATGCAAAAGTTCGTGCCACGAACTCGCATCGGAATTTTTGGCAACGAATGCACGCGATCCACCCCATTGGACCCTAACCTCATGTTTTGGTGCGTTTTCGTAGTGTTTGGGTGCATTTGTCACTGTTTCGTTACTACGTGAAACTCGGTGCAAAACGGGTTGAACTGGTGCAATTAATGCACAAGTTTGTGCCATAAATTCGGATCGGAATTTTTCGCAATGAACGCACCCGATCGACCCCATTGGACCCTAAAATCATGTATTGGTTCGTTTTGTAGTATTTGGGTGCATTTTGGATTTTTTTCGTTACTGCATGAAACTCGTTGCCAAACGGGCTGAACTGATGCAATTAACACAAAACTTCATGCCACGAACTCGCATCGGAATTTTTGGCAACGAACGCACCTGATCCACCCCATTAGACCCTAACTCATGTTCTTGTGCATTTTGTAGTGTTTGGGTGCATTTTGGATTGTTTCGTTACTGCACGAAACTCGATGCAAAGCGGGCTGAACTAGTAGAATTAATGCACAAGTTCGTGCCATGAAGTCGCATCGGAATTTTTCAGAACGAGCGCCCCCAATCCTGCCAATTGGACCCTAAACTCATGTTTTGGTGTGTGTCGTAGTGTTTCGGTGCATTTGGCAATGTTTCATTACTGCACAAAACTTGATGCGAAATAGGCTGAACTGGTGCAATTAATGCAAAATTTCGTGCCACGAACTCGCATTGGAATTTTTGGCAACGAACGCACCCGATCCACCCCATTGGACCCTAAACTCAAGTATTGGTTTGTTTCGTACTGTTTGCGTGCATTTTGGATTTGTTTCGTTATTGCACGAAACTCGTGCAAAATGGATTGAATTGGTGCAATTAATGAAGAAGTTCGTGCCACGAAATCTCATCAGAAATTTCCGCAATGAACGCTCCCGATCCACCCCATTGGACGCTAAAGTCATGAATTGGTGCGTTTTGTAGTGTTTGGGTACATTTTGGATTGTTTCGTTACTGCATGAAACTTGATGCGAAATAGGCTGAACTGGTGCAATGAATGCAAAATTTCGTGCCACGAACTCGCATTGGAATTTTTGGAAACGAACGGACGCGATCCACCCCATTGGACCCTAAACTCAAGTATTTGTTTGTTTCGTACTGTTTGGGTGCATTTTGAATTTGTTTCATTACTGCACGAAACTGGGTGCGAAATACGCAGAACTGGTGCAATTAATGCAAAAGTTCGTGCCACGAACTTGCATCGGAATTTTTGGCAACGAACGCACGTGATCCACCCCACTGGACCCTAAACTCATGTTTTGGTGCATTTCCGTAGTGTTTGGGTGCATTTGTCAATGTTTCGTTACTACGAGAAACTCGGTGCAAAACGGGTTGAACTGGTGCAATTAATGCACAAGTTTGTGCCATAAATTCGCATGGGAATTTTTTTGCAACGAACGCACCCGATCGACCCCATTGGACCCTAAAATCATGCATTGGTTCGTTTTGTAGTATTTGGGAGCATTTTGGATTTGTTTCGTTAGTGCACGAAACTCGGTGCAAAACGGGTTGAACTAGTGCAATTAATGAAGAAGTTCGTGCCACGAAATTGCATCAGAGTTTTTCGCAATGAACGCACCCGATCCACCCCATTGGACGCTAAACTCATGAATTGGTGCGTTTTGTAGTGTTTGGGTGCATTTTGGATTGTTTCGTTACTGCATGAAACTTGATGCGAAATAGGCTGAACTGGTGCAATTAATTCAAAATTTCGTGCCACGAACTCGCATTGGAATTTTTGGCAACGAACGGATGCGATCCACCCCATTGGACCCTAAACTCAAGTATTGGTTTGTTTCGTACTGTTTGCGTGCATTTTGGATTTGTTTCGTTATTGCACGAAACTCGTTGCAAAACGGGTTGAACTAGTGCAATTAATGAAGAAGTTCGTGCCACGAAATCGCATCAGAATTTTTCGCAATGAAAGCACCCGATCCACCCCATTGGACGCTAAAGTCATGGATTGGTGCGTTTTGTAGTGTTTGGGTGCATTTTGGATTGTTTCGTTACTGCATGAAACTTGATGCGAAATAGGCTGATCTGGTGCAATTAATGCAAAATTTCATGCCACGAACTCGCATTGGAATTTTTGGCAACGAACGGACGCGATCACCCCGTTGGACCCTAAACTCAAGTATTGGTTTGTTTCATACTGTTTGTGTGCATTTTGGATTTGTTTCGTTACTGCACGAAACTCGGTGCAAAACGGGTTGAACTAGTGCAATTAATGAAGAAGTTCGTGCCACGAAATCGCATCAGAATTTTCCGCAATGAAAGCACCCGATCCACCCCATTGGACGCTAAAGTCATGGATTGGTGCGTTTTGTAGTGTTTGGGTGCATTTTGGATTGTTTCGTTACTGCATGAAACTTGATGCGAAATAGGCTGATCTGGTGCAATTAATGCAAAATTTCATGCCACGAACTCGCATTGGAATTTTTGGCAACGAACGGACGCGATCCACCCCATTGGACCCTAAACTCAAGTATTGGTTTGTTTCATACTGTTTGTGTGCATTTTGGATTTGTTTCGTTACTGCACGAAACTCGGTGCAAAACGGGTTGAACTAGTGCAATTAATGAAGAAGTTCGTGCCACGAAATTGCATCAGAGTTTTTCGCAATGAACGCACCCGATCCACCCCATTGGACGCTAAAGTCATGAATTGGTGCGTTTTGTAGTGTTTAGGTGCATTTTGGATTGTTTCGTTACTGCATGAAACTTGATGCGAAATAGGCTAAACTGGTGCAATTAATGCAAAATTTCGTGCCACGAACTCGCATTAAAATTTTTGGCAACGAACAGACGCGATCCACCCCATTGGACCCTAAACTCAAGTATTGGTTTTGTTTCGTACTGTTTGGGTGCATTTTGGATTTGTTTCGTTACTGCACGAAACTCGTTGCAAAATGGGTTGAACTAGTGCAATTAATGAAGAAGTTCGTGCCACGAAATCGCATAAGAGTTTTTCGCAATGAACGCACCCGATCCACCCCATTGGCTGCTAAACTCAAGAATTGGTGCGTTTTGTAGTGTTTGGGTGCATTTTGGATTGTTTCGTTACTGCATGAAACTTGATGCGAAATAGGCTGAACTGGTGCAATTAATGCAAAATTTCGTGCCACGAACTCGCATTGGAATTTTTGGCAACGAACGGATGCGATCCACCCCATTGGACCCTAAACTCAAGTATTGGTTTGTTTCGTACTGTTTGGGTGCATTTTGGATTTGTTTCGTTACTGCACGAAACTCGGTGCAAAACGGGTTGAACTAGTGCAATTAATGAAGAAGTTCGTGCCACGAAATCGCATTAGAGTTTTCCGCAACGAACGCACCCGATCCACCCCATTGGACGCTAAACTCATGAATTGGTGCGTTTTGTAGTGTTTGGGTGCATTTTGGCAATGTTTCATTACTACACAAAACTCGTTGAAAAATGGGTTGAGCTGGTGCAATTAATGGACAAGTTTGTGCCATTAAGTCGCATTGGAATTTTTCGCAACGAACGCACCCGATCCACCCCATTGGACCCTTAAACTTAAGTATTTGTTCGTTTCGTACTGTTTGGGTGCATTGTGGATTTGTCTCGTTACTGCACAAAACTCGGTGCAAAACAGGTTGAATTGGTGCAATTAATGAAGAAGTTCGGGACACGAAATCGCATCAGAGTTTTTCGCAATGAATGCACCCGATCCACCCCATTGGATGCTAAACTCATTAATTGGTGCATTTTGTAGTGTTTGGGTGCATTTTGGATTGTTTCGTCACTGCATGAAACTTGATGCGAAATAGGCAGAACTAGTGCAATTAATGCAAATGTTCGTACCACGAACTCGCTTCGGAATTTTTGGCAACGAACGGACGCGATCCACCCCATTGGACCCTAAACTCAAGTATTGGTTTGTTTGGTACTGTTTGGGTGCATTTTGGATTTGTTTCGTTACTGCATGAAACTCGGTGCAAAATGGGTTGAACTAGTGCAATTAATGAAGAAGTTCGTGCCACGAAATCGCATCAGAGTTTTTCACTATGAACGCACCCGATCCACCCATTGGACGCGAAACTCATGAATTGGTGCGTTTTGTTGTGTTTGGTGCATTTTGGATTGTTTCGTTACTGCATGAAACTCGGTGCGAAATAGGCTGAACTGGTGCAATTAATGCAAAAGTTCGTGCCACGAACTCGCATCGGAATTTTTGGCAACGAACGCACGCGATCCACCCCATTGGACCCTAAACTCATGTTTTGGTGCGTTTTCGTAGTGTTTGGGTGCATTTGTCAATGTTTCGTTACTACGTGAAACTCGGTGCAAAACGGGTTGAACTGGTGCAATTAATATACAAGTTTGTGCCATAAAGTCTCATCGGAATTTTTCGCAAAGAACGCACTCGATCCACCCCATTGGAACCAAACTCATGTTCTGGAGCATTTCGTAGTGTGTCGGTGCATTTAGCAATGTTTCGTTATTACCCGGAACTCGGTGCAAAATGGTTTGAACTGGTGGAATTAATGAAGAAGTTCGTGCCACAAAATCGCATTAGAGTTTTTCGCAATGAACGCACCCGATACACCCATTGGACGCAGAACTCATGAATTGGTGCGTTTTGTGGTGTTTGGGTGCATTTTGGATTGTTTCGTTACTGCATGAAACTCGGTGCGAAATAGGCAGAACTGGTGCAATTAATGCAAAAGTTCGTGCCATGAACTTGCATCGGAATTTTTGGCAACGAACGCACGCGATCCACCCCACTGGACCCTAAACTCATGTTTTGGTGCATTTCCGTAGTGTTTGGGTGCATTTGTCAATGTTTCGTTACTACGTGAAACTCGGTGCAAAACGGGTTGAACTGGTGCAATTATTGTACAAGTTTGTGCCATAGATTCGCATCGGAATTTTTTGCAACGGACGCACCCAATCGACCCCATTGAACCCTAAAATCATGTATTGGTTCGTTTTGTAGTATTTGGGTGCATTTTGGATTTGTTTCGTTACTGCACGAAACTCGGAGCAAAAAGGGTTGAACTAGTGCAATTAATGAAGAAGTTCGTGCCACGAAATCGCATCAGAGTTTTTCGCAATGAACGCACCCGATCCACCCCATTGGATGCTAAACTCATGAATTGGTGCGTTTTGTAGTGTTTGGGTGCATTTTGGATTGTTTCGTTACTGCATGAAACTTGATGCAAAATAGGCTGAACTGGTGCAATTAATGCAAAATTTCGTGCCACGAACTCGCATTGGAATTTTTGGCAACGAACGGATGCGATCCACCCCATTGGACCCTAAACTCAAGTATTGGTTTGTTTCGTACTGTTTGGGTGCATTTTGGATTTGTTTCGTTACTGCACGAAACTAGGTAAAAAACGGGTTGAACTAGTGCAATTAATGAAGAAGTTCGTGCCACGAAATCGCATCAGAAATTTCTGCAATGAACGCACCCGATCCACCCCATTGGACGCTAAAGTCATGAATTGGTGCGTTTTGTAGTGTTTGGGTACATTTTGGATTGTTTCGTTACTGCATGAAACTTGATGCGAAATAGGCTGAACTGGTGCAATTAATGCAAAATTTCGTGTCACGAACTCGCATTGGAATTTATGGCAACGAACGGACGCGATCCACCCCATTAGACCCTAAACTCAAGTATTGGTTTGTTTCGTACTGTTTGGGTGCATTTTGGATTTGTTTCATTACTGCACAAAACTGGGTGCGAAATAGGCAGAACTGGTGCAATTAATGCAAAAGTTCGTGCCACGAACTTGCATCGGTATTTTTGGCAACGAACGCACACGATCCACCCCACTGGACCCTAAACTCATGTTTTGGTGCATTTCCATAGTGTTTGGGTGCATTTGTCAATGTTTCATTACTACGAGAAACTCGGTGCAAAACGGGTTGAACTGGTGCAATTAATGCACAAGTTTGTGCCATAAATTCGCATAGGAATTTTTTTGCAACGAACGCACCCGATCGACCCCATTGGACCCTAAAATCATGCATTGGTTCGTTTTGTAGTATTTGGGAGCATTTTGGATTTGTTTCGTTAGTGCACAAAACTCGGTGCAAAACTTGTTGAACTAGTACAATTAATGAAGAAGTTCGTGCCACGAAATCGCATCAGAGTTTTTCGCAATGAACGCACCCGATCCACCCCATTGGACGCTAAACTCATGAATTGGTGCGTTTTGTAGTGTTTGGGTGCATTTTGGATTGTTTCGTTACTGCATGAAACTTGATGCGAAATAGGCTGAACTGGTGCAATTAATGCAAAATTTCGTGCCACGAACTCGCATTGGAATTTTTGGCAACGAACGGATGCGATCCACCCCATTGGACCCTAAACTCAAGTATTGGTTTGTTTCATACTGTTTGTGTGCATTTTGGATTTGTTTCGTTACTGCACGAAACTCGGTGCAAAACGGGTTGAACTAGTGCAATTAATGAAGAAGTTCGTGCCACGAAATTGCATCAGAGTTTTTCGCAATGAACGCACCCGATCCACCCCATTGGACGCTAAACTCATGAATTGTTGCGTTTTGTAGTGTTTGGGTGCATTTTGGATTGTTTCGTTACGGCATGAAACTTGATGCGAAATAGGCTGAACTGGTGCTATTAATGCAAAAGTTCGTGCCACGAACTCGCATCGGAATTTTTGGCAACGAACGGACACGATCCACCCCATTGGACCCTAAACTCAAGTATTGGTTTGTTACGTACTGTTTGGGTGCATTTTGGATTTGTTTCGTTACTGCACGAAACTCGGTGCAAAACAGGTTGAACTAGTGCAATTAATGAAGAAGTTCTTGCCACGAAATCGCATCAGAGTTTTCCGCAATGAATGCACCCGATCCACCCCATTGGACACTAAACTCATGAATTGGTGCATTTTGTTGTGTTTGGGTGCATTTTGGATTGTTTCGTTACTGAATGAAACTTGATGCGAAATTGGCTGAACTGGTCCAATTAATGCAAAATTTCGTGCCACGAACTCGCATCGGAATTTTTGGCAACGAACGGACGCGATCCACCCCATTGGACCCTAAACTCAAGTATTGGTTTGTTTCGTACTGTTTGGGTGCATTTTGGATTTGTTTCGTTACTGCACGAAACTCGGTGCAAAACGGGTTGAACTAGTGCAATTAACGAAGAAGTTCATGCCACGAAATCGCATCAGAGTTTTTCACAATGAACGCACCCGATCCACCCCATTGGACGCTAAACTCATGAATTGGTGCGTTTTGTAGTGTTTGGGTGCATTTTGGATAGTTTCGTTACTGCAAGAAACTTGATGCGAAATAGGCTGACTGGTGCAATTAATGCAAAATTTCGTGCCACAAACTCGCATTGGAATTTTTGGCAACAAACGGATGCGATCCACCCCATTGGACCCTAAACTCAAGTATTGGTTTGTTTCATACTGTTTGTGTGGATTTTGGATTTATTTCGTTACTGCACGAAACTCGGTGCAAAACGGGTTGAACTAGTGCAATTAATGAAGAAGTTCGTGCCACGAAATTGCATCAGAGTTTTTCGCAATGAACGCACCCGATCCACTCCATTGGACGCTAAAGTCATGAATTGGTGCGTTTTGTAGTGTTTGGGTGCATTTTGGATTGTTTCGTTACTGCATGAAACTTGATGCGAAATAGGTTGAACTGGTGCAATTAATGCAAAATTTCGTGCCACGAACTCGCATTGGAATTTTTGGCAACGAACGGATGCGATCCACCCCATTGGACCCTAAACTCAAGTATTGGTTTGTTTCGTACTATTTGGGTGCATTTTGGATTTGTTTCGTTACTGCACGAAACTCGGTGCAAAACAGGTTGAACTAGTGCAATTAATGAAGAACTTCGTGCCACGAAATCGCATAAGAGTTTTCCGCAATGAACGCACCCGATCCACCCCATTGGACGCTAAACTCATGAATTGGTGGTTTTGTAGTGTTTGGGTGCATTTTGGATTGTTTCGTTACTGCATGAAACTTGATGCGAAATTGGCTGAACTGGTCCAATTAATGCAAAATTTGGTGCCACGAACTCGCATTGGAATTTTTGGCAACGAACAGACGTGATCCACCCCATTGGACCCTAAACTCAAGTATTGGTTTGTTTCTTACTGTTTGGGTGCATTTTGGATTTGTTTCGTTACTGCACGAAACTCGGTGCAAAATGGGTTGAACTAGTGCAATTAATGAAGAAGTTCGTGCCACGAAATCGCATCAGAGTTTTTCGCAATGAACGCACCCGATCCACCCCATTGGACGCTAAACTCAAGAATTGGTGCGTTTTGTTGTGTTTGGGTGCATTTTGGATTGTTTCGTTACTGCATGAAACTTGATGCGAAATAGGTTGAACTGGTGCAATTAATGCAAAATTTCGTGCCACGAACTCGCATTGGAATTTTTGGCAACGAACGGATGCGATCCACCCCATTGGACCCTAAACTCAAGTATTGGTTTGTTTCATACTGTTTGGGTGCATTTTGGATTTGTTTCGTTACTGCACGAAACTCGGTGCAAAACGGGTTGAACTAGTGCAATTAATGAAGAAGTTCGTGCCACGAAATCGCATCAGAAATTTCCACAATTAACACACCCGATCCACCCCATTGGACGCTAAACTCATGAATTGGTGCGTTTTGTAGTGTTTGGGTACATTTTGGATTGTTTCGTTACTGCATGAAACTTGATGCGAAATAGGCTGAACTGGTGCAATTAATGCAAAATTTAGTGCCACGAACTCGCATTGGAATTTTTGGCAACGAACGGATACGATCCGCCCCATTGGACCCTAAACGCAAGTATTGGTTTGTTTTGTACTGTTTGGGTGCATTTTGGATTTGTTTCGTTACTTCACGAAACTCGGTGCAAAACGGGTTGAACTAGTGCAATTAATGAAGAAGTTCGTGCCACGAAATCGCATCAGAGTTTTCCACGACGAACGCACCCGATCCACCCCATTGGACGCTAAACTCATGAATTGGTGCGTTTTGTAGTGTTTGGGTGCATTTTGGATTGTTTCGTTACTGAATGAAACTTGATGCGAAATTGGCTGAACTGGTCCAATTAATGCAAAATTTCGTGCCACGAACTCGCATCGGAATTTTTGGCAACGAACGGACGCGATCCACCCCATTGGACCCTAAACTCAAGTATTGGTTTGTTTCCTACTGTTTGGGTGCATTTTGGATTTGTTTCGTTACTGCACGAAACTCGGTGCAAAACAGCTTGAACTAGTGCAATTAATGAAGAAGTTCGTGCCACGAAATCGCATCAGAAATTTCCGCAACGAACGCACCCGATCCACCCCATTGGATGCTAAACTCATGAATTGGTGGGTTTTGTAGTGTTTGGGTGCATTTTGGATTGTTTCGTTACTGCATGAAACTTGATGCGAAATAGGCTGAATTGGTGCAATTAATGCAAAATTTCGTGCCACGAACTCACATTGGAATTTTTGGCAACGAATGGATGCGATCCACCCCATTGGACCCTAAACTCAAGTATTGGTTTGTTTCGTACTGTTTGGGTGCATTTTGGATTTGTTTCGTTACTGCACGAAACTCGGTGCAAAACGGTTTGAACTAGTACAATTAATGAAGAAGTTCGTGCCACGAAATCGCATCAGAGTTTTTCACAATGAACGCACCCGATCCACCCCATTGGACGCTAATCTCATGAATTGTTGCGTTTTGTAGTGTTTGGGTGCATTTTGGATTGTTTCGTTACTGCATGAAACTTGATGCGAAATAGGCTGAACTGGTGCAATTAATGCAAAATTTAGTGCCACGAACTCGCATTGGAATTTTTGGCAACGAACAGATACGATCCGCCCCATTGGACCCTAAACACAAGTATTGGTTTGTTTCGTACTGTTTGGGTGCATTTTGGATTTGTTTCGTTACTTCACGAAACTCGGTGCAAAACGGGTTGAACTAGTGCAATTAATGAAGAAGTTCGTGCCACGAAATCGCATCAGAGTTTTCCACAACGAACGCACCCGATCCACCCCATTGGACGCTAAACTCATGAATTGGTGCGTTTTGTAGTGTTTGGGTGCATTTTGGATTGTTTCGTTACTGAATGAAACTTGATGCGAAATTGGCTGAACTGGTCCAATTAATGCAAAATTTCGTGCCACGAACTCGCATCGGAATTTTTGGCAATGAACGGACGCGATCCACCCCATTGGACCCTAAACTCAAGTATTGGTTTGTTTCGTACTGTTTGGGTGCATTTTGGATTTGTTTCGTTACTGCACGAAACTCGGTGCAAAACAGCTTGAACTAGTGCAATTAATGAAGAAGTTCGTGCCACGAAATCGCATCAGAAATTTCCGCAATGAACGCACCCGATCCACCCCATTGGACGCTAATCTCATGAATTGGTGCGTTTTGTAGTGTTTGGGTACATTTTGGATTGTTTCGTTACTGCATGAAACTTGATGCGAAATAGGCTGAACTGGTGCAATTAATGCAAAATTTAGTGCCACGAACTCGCATTGGAATTTTTGGCAACGAACGGACGCGATCCACCCCATTGGACCCTAAACGCAAGTATTGGTTTGTTTCGTACTGTTTGGGTGCATTTTGGATTTGTTTCGTTACTTCACGAAACTCGGTGCAAAACGGGTTGAACTAGTGCAATTAATGAAGAAGTTCGTGCCACGAAATCGCATCAGAGTTTTCCGCAACGAACGCACCCGATCCACCCCATTGGATGCTAAACTCATGAATTGGTGGGTTTTGTAGTGTTTGGGTGCATTTTGGATTGTTTCGTTACTGCATGAAACTTGATGCGAAATAGGCTGAATTGGTGCAATTAATGCAAAATTTCGTGCCACGAACTCGCATTGGAATTTTTGGCAACAAACGGATGCGATCCACCCCATTGGACCCTAAACTCAAGTATTGGTTTGTTTCGTACTGTTTGGGTGCATTTTGGATTTGTTTCGTTACTGCACGAAACTCGGTGCAAAACGGTTTGAACTAGTACAATTAATGAAGAAGTTCGTGCCACGAAATCGCATCAGAGTTTTTCACAATGAACGCACCCGATCCACCCCATTGGACGCTAATCTCATGAATTGTTGCGTTTTGTAGTGTTTGGGTGCATTTTGGATTGTTTCGTTACTGCATGAAACTTGATGCGAAATAGGCTGAACTGGTGCAATTAATGCAAAATTTAGTGCCACGAACTCGCATTGGAATTTTTGGCAACGAACAGATACGATCCGCCCCATTGGACCCTAAACGCAAGTATTGGTTTGTTTCGTACTGTTTGGGTGCATTTTGGATTTGTTTCGTTACTTCACGAAACTCGGTGCAAAACGGGTTGAACTAGTGCAATTAATGAAGAAGTTCGTGCCACGAAATCGCATCAAAGTTTTCCACAACGAACGCACCCGATCCACCCCATTGGACGCTAAACTCATGAATTGGTGCGTTTTGTAGTGTTTGGGTGCATTTTGGATTGTTTCGTTACTGCATGAAACTTGATGCGAAATAGGCTGAATTGGTGCAATTAATGCAAAATTTCGTGCCACGAACTCGCATTGGAATTTTTGGCAACGAACGGATGCGATCCACCCCATTGGACCCTAAACTCAAGTATTGGTTTGTTTCGTACTGTTTGGGTGCATTTTGGATTTGTTTCGTTACTGCACGAAACTCGGTGCAAAACGGGTTGAACTAGTACAATTAATGAAGAAGTTCGTGCCACGAAATCGCATCAGAGTTTTTCACAATGAACGCACCCGATCCACCCCATTGGACGCTAATCTCATGAATTGTTGCGTTTTGTAGTGTTTGGGTGCATTTTGGATTGTTTCGTTACTGCATGAAACTTGATGCGAAATAGGCTGAACTGGTGCAATTAATGCAAAATTTAGTGCCACGAACTCGCATTGGAATTTTTGGCAACGAACAGATACGATCCGCCCCATTGGACCCTAAATGCAAGTATTGGTTTGTTTCGTACTGTTTGGGTGCATTTTGGATTTGTTTCGTTACTTCACGAAACTCGGTGCAAAACGGGTTGAACTAGTGCAATTAATGAAGAAGTTCGTGCCACGAAATCGCATCAGAGTTTTCCACAACGAACGCACCCGATCCACCCCATTGGACGCTGAACTCATGAATTGGTGCGTTTTGTAGTGTTTGGGTGCATTTTGGATTGTTTCGTTACTGAATGAAACTTGATGCGAAATTGGCTGAACTGGTCCAATTAATGCAAAATTTCGTGCCACGAACTCGCATCGGAATTTTTGGCAATGAACGGACGCGATCCACCCCATTGGACCCTAAACTCAAGTATTGGTTTGTTTCGTACTGTTTGGGTGCATTTTGGATTTGTTTCGTTACTGCACGAAACTCGGTGCAAAACAGCTTGAACTAGTGCAATTAATGAAGAAGTTCGTGCCACGAAATCGCATCAGAAATTTCCGCAATGAACGCACCCGATCCACCCCATTGGACGCTAATCTCATGAATTGGTGCGTTTTGTAGTGTTTGGGTACATTTTGGATTGTTTCGTTACTGCATGAAACTTGATGCGAAATAGTCTGAACTGGTGCAATTAATGCAAAATTTAGTGCCACGAACTCGCATTGGAATTTTTGGCAACGAACGGACGCGATCCACCCCATTGGACCCTAAACGCAAGTATTGGTTTGTTTCGTACTGCTTGGGTGCATTTTGGATTTGTTTCGTTACTTCACGAAACTCGGTGCAAAACGGGTTGCACTAGTGCAATTAATGAAGAAGTTCGTGCCACGAAATCGCATCAGAAATTTCCGCAATGAACGCACCCGATCCACCCCATTGGACGCTAATCTCATGAATTGGTGCGTTTTGTAGTGTTTGGGTGCATTTTGGATTGTTTCGTTACTGCATGAAACTTGATGCGAAATAGGCTGAACTGGTGCAATTAATGCAAAATTTAGTGCCACGAACTCGCATTGGAATTTTTGGCAACGAACAGATACGATCCGCCCCATTGGACCCTAAACGCAAGTATTGGTTTGTTTCGTACTGTTTGGGTGCATTTTGGATTTGTTTCGTTACTTCACGAAACTCGGTGCAAAACGGGTTGAACTAGTGCAATTAATGAAGAAGTTCGTGCCACGAAATCGCATCAGAGTTTTCCACAACGAACGCACCCGATCCACCCCATTGGACGCTAAACTCATGAATTGGTGCGTTTTGTAGTGTTTGGGTGCATTTTGGATTGTTTCGTTACTGAATGAAACTTGATGCGAAATTGGCTGAACTGGTCCAATTAATGCAAAATTTCGTGCCACGAACTCGCATCGGAATTTTTGGCAATGAACGGACGCGATCCACCCCATTGGACCCTAAACTCAAGTATTGGTTTGTTTCGTACTGTTTGGGTGCATTTTGGATTTGTTTCGTTACTGCACGAAACTCGGTGCAAAACAGCTTGAACTAGTGCAATTAATGAAGAAGTTCGTGCCACGAAATCGCATCAGAAATTTCCGCAATGAACGCACCCGATCCACCCCATTGGACGCTAATCTCATGAATTGGTGCGTTTTGTAGTGTTTGGGTACATTTTGGATTGTTTCGTTACTGCATGAAACTTGATGCGAAATAATCTGAACTGGTGCAATTAATGCAAAATTTAGTGCCACGAACTCGCATTGGAATTTTTGGCAACGAACAGATACGATCCGCCCCATTGGACCCTAAACGCAAGTATTGGTTTGTTTCGTACTGTTTGGGTGCATTTTGGATTTGTTTTGTTACTTCACGAAACTCGGTGCAAAACGGGTTGAACTAGTGCAATTAATGAAGAAGTTCGTGCCACGAAATCGCATCAGAGTTTTCCACAACGAACGCACCCGATCCACCCCATTGGACGCTAAACTCATGAATTGGTGCGTTTTGTAGTGTTTGGGTGCATTTTGGATTGTTTCGTTACTGAATGAAACTTGATGCGAAATTGGCTGAACTGGTCCAATTAATTCAAAATTTCGTGCCACGAACTCGCATCGGAATTTTTGGCAATGAACGGACGCGATCCACCCCATTGGACCCTAAACTCAAGTATTGGTTTGTTTCGTACTGTTTGGGTGCATTTTGGATTTGTTTCGTTACTGCACGAAACTCGGTGCAAAACAGCTTGAACTAGTGCAATTAATGAAGAAGTTCGTGCCACGAAATCGCATCAGAAATTTCCGCAATGAACGCACCCGATCCACCCCATTGGACGCTAATCTCATGAATTGGTGCGTTTTGTAGTGTTTGGGTACATTTTGGATTGTTTCGTTACTGCATGAAACTTGATGCGAAATAGGCTGAACTGGTGCAATTAATGCAAAATTTAGTGCCACGAACTCGCATTGGAATTTTTGGCAACGAACGGACGCGATCCACCCCATTGGACCCTAAACGCAAGTATTGGTTTGTTTCGTACTGTTTGGGTGCATTTTGGATTTGTTTCGTTACTTCACGAAACTCGGTGCAAAACGGGTTGAACTAGTGCAATTAATGAAGAAGTTCGTGCCACGAAATCGCATCAGAGTTTTCCGCAACGAACGCACCCGATCCACCCCATTGGATGCTAAACTCATGAATTGGTGGGTTTTGTAGTGTTTGGGTGCATTTTGGATTGTTTCGTTACTGCATGAAACTTGATGCGAAATAGGCTGAATTGGTGCAATTAATGCAAAATTTCGTGCCACGAACTCGCATTGGAATTTTTGGCAACGAACGGATGCGATCCACCCCATTGGACCCTAAACTCAAGTATTGGTTTGTTTCGTACTGTTTGGGTGCATTTTGGATTTGTTTCGTTACTGCACGAAACTCGGTGCAAAACGGGTTGAACTAGTACAATTAATGAAGAAGTTCGTGCCACGAAATCGCATCAGAGTTTTTCACAATGAACGCACCCGATCCACCCCATTGGACGCTAATCTCATGAATTGTTGCGTTTTGTAGTGTTTGGGTGCATTTTGGATTGTTTCGTTACTGCATGAAACTTGATGCGAAATAGGCTGAACTGGTGCAATTAATGCAAAATTTAGTGCCACGAACTCGCATTGGAATTTTTGGCAACGAACGGACGCGATCCACCCCATTGGACCCTAAACTCAAGTATTGGTTTGTTTCGTACTGTTTGGGTGCATTTTGGATTTGTTTCGTTACTGCACGAAACTCGGTGCAAAACGGGTTGAACTAGTGCAATTAATGAAGAAGTTCATGCCACGAAATCGCAAGAGTTTTCCGCAACGAACGCACCCGATCCACCCCATTGGACGCTAAACTCATGAATTGGTGCGTTTTGTAGTGTTTGGGTGCATTATGGATTGTTTCGTTACTGCATGAAACTTGATGCGAAATAGGCTGAATTGGTGCAATTAATGCAAAATTTCGTGCCACGAACTCGCATCGGAATTTTTGGCAACGAACAGACGCGATCCACCCCATTGGACCCTAAACTCAAGTATTGGTTTGTTTCTTACTGTTTGGGTGCATTTGGGATTTGTTTCGTTACTGCACGAAACTCGGTGCAAAATGGGTTGAACTAGTGCAATTAATGAAGAAGTTCTTGCCACGAACTCGCATCAGAGTTTTTCGCAATGAACGCACCCGATCCACCCCGTTGGACGCTAAACTCATGAATTGGTGCATTTTGTTGTGTTTGGGTGCATTTTGGATTGTTTCGTTACTGCATGAAACTTGATGCGAAATAGGCTAAACTGGTGCTATTAATGCAAAATTTCGTGCCACGAACTCGCATCGGAATTTTTGGCAACGAACGGACGTGATCCACCCCATTGGACCCTAAACTCAAGTATTGGTTTGTTTCGTATTGTTTGGGTACATTTTGGATTTGTTTCGTTACAGCACGAAACTCGGTGCAAAACAGCTTGAACTAGTGCAATTAATGATGAAGTTCGTGCCACGAAATCGCATCAGAGTTTTTCGCAATGAACGCACCCGATCCAACCCATTGGACGCTAAACTCATGAATTGGTGCATTTTGTTGTGTTTGGGTGCATTTTGGATTGTTTCGTTACTGCATGAAACTTGATGCGAAATAGGCTAAACTGGTGCTATTAATGCAAAATTTCGTGCCACGAACTCGCATCAGAATTTTTGGCAACGAACGGACGCAATCCACCCCATTGGACCCTAAACTCAAGTATTGGTTTGTTTCGTACTGTTTGGGTGCATTTTGGATTTGTTTCGTTACTGCACGAAACTCGGTGCAAAACGGGTTGAACTAGTGCAATTAATGAAGAAGTTCGTGCCACGAAATCGCATCAGAGTTTTCCGCAATGAACGCACCCGATCCACCCCATTGGACGCTAAACTCATGAATTGGTGCGTTTTGTAGTGTTTGGGTGCATTTTGGATTGTTTCGTTACTGCATGAAACTTGATGCGAAATAGGCTGAATTGGTGCAATTAATGCAAAATTTCGTGCCACGAACTCGCATTGGAATTTTTGGCAACGAACAGACGCGATCCACCCCATTGGACCCTAAACTCAAGTATTGGTTTGTTTCGTACTGTTTGGGTGCATTTTGGATTTGTTTCGTTACTGCACGAAACTCGGTGCAAAACAGCTTGAACTAGTGCAATTAATGAAGAAGTTCGTGCCACGAAATCGCATCAGAAATTTCCGCAATGAACGCACCCGATCCACCCCATTGGACGCTAATCTCATGAATTGGTGCGTTTTGTAGTGTTTGGGTACATTTTGGATTGTTTCGTTACTGCATGAAACTTGATGCGAAATAGGCTGAACTGGTGCAATTAATGCAAAATTTAGTGCCACGAACTCGCATTGGAATTTTTGGCAACGAACGGACGCGATCCACCCCATTGGACCCTAAACTCAAGTATTGGTTTGTTTCGTACTGTTTGGGTGCATTTTGGATTTGTTTCGTTACTGCACGAAACTCGGTGCAAAACGGGTTGAACTAGTGCAATTAATGAAGAAGTTCATGCCATGAAATCGCAAGAGTTTTCCGCAACGAACGCACCCGATCCACCCCATTGGACGCTAAACTCATGAATTGGTGCGTTTTGTAGTGTTTGGGTGCATTATGGATTGTTTCGTTACTGCATGAAACTTGATGCGAAATAGGCTGAATTGGTGCAATTAATGCAAAATTTCGTGCCACGAACTCGCATCGGAATTTTTGGCAACGAACAGACGCGATCCACCCCATTGGACCCTAAACTCAAGTATTGGTTTGTTTCTTACTGTTTGGGTGCATTTGGGATTTGTTTCGTTACTACACGAAACTCGGTGCAAAATGGGTTGAACTAGTGCAATTAATGAAGAAGTTCTTGCCACGAACTCGCATCAGAGTTTTTCGCAATGAACGCACCCGATCCACCCCGTTGGACGCTAAACTCATGAATTGGTGCATTTTGTTGTGTTTGGGTGCATTTTGGATTGTTTCGTTACTGCATGAAACTTGATGCGAAATAGGCTAAACTGGTGCTATTAATGCAAAATTTCGTGCCACGAACTCGCATCGGAATTTTTGGCAACGAACGGACGTGATCCACCCCATTGGACCCTAAACTCAAGTATTGGTTTGTTTCGTACTGTTTGGGTACATTTTGGATTTGTTTCGTTACTGCACGAAACTCGGTGCAAAACAGCTTGAACTAGTGCAATTAATGATGAAGTTCGTGCCACGAAATCGCATCAGAGTTTTTCGCAATGAACGCACCCGATCCACCCCATTGGACGCTAAACTCATGAATTGGTGCATTTTGTTGTGTTTGGGTGCATTTTGGATTGTTTCGTTACTGCATGAAACTTGATGCGAAATAGGCTAAACTGGTGCTATTAATGCAAAATTTCGTGCCACGAACTCGCATCAGAATTTTTGGCAACGAACGGACGCAATCCACCCATTGGACCCTAAACTCAAGTATTGGTTTGTTTCGTACTGTTTGGGTGCATTTTGGATTTGTTTCGTTACTGCACGAAACTCGGTGCAAAACGGGTTGAACTAGTGCAATTAATGAAGAAGTTCGTGCCACAAAATCGCATCAGAGTTTTCCGCAATGAACGCACCCGATCCACCCCATTGGACGCTAAACTCATGAATTGGTGCGTTTTGTAGTGTTTGGGTGCATTTTGGATTGTTTCGTTACTGCATGAAACTTGATGCGAAATAGGCTGAATTGGTGCAATTAATGCAAAATTTCGTGCCACGAACTCGCATTGGAATTTTTGGCAACGAACAGACGCGATCCACCCCATTGGACCCTAAACTCAAGTATTGGTTTGTTTCGTACTGTTTGGGTGCATTTTGGATTTGTTTCGTTACTGCACGAAACTCGGTGCAAAACAGCTTGAACTAGTGCAATTAATGAAGAAGTTCGTGCCACGAAATCGCATCAGAAATTTCCGCAATGAACGCACCCGATCCACCCCATTGGACGCTAATCTCATGAATTGGTGCGTTTTGTAGTGTTTGGGTACATTTTGGATTGTTTCGTTACTGCATGAAACTTGATGCGAAATAGGCTGAACTGGTGCAATTAATGCAAAATTTAGTGCCACGCACTCGCATTGGAATTTTTGGCAACGAACGGACGCGATCCACCCCATTGGACCCTAAACGCAAGTATTGGTTTGTTTCGTACTGTTTGGGGTGCATTTTGGATTTGTTTCGTTACTTCACGAAACTCGGTGCAAAACGGGTTGAACTAGTGCAATTAATGAAGAAGTTCGTGCCACGAAATCGGATCAGAGTTTTCCGCAACGAACGCACCCGATCCACCCCATTGGACGCTAATCTCATGAATTGGTGCGTTTTGTAGTGTTTGGGTACATTTTGGATTGTTTCGTTACTGCATGAAACTTGATGCGAAATAGGCTGAACTGGTGCAATTAATGCAAAATTTAGTGCCACGAACTCGCATTGGAATTTTTGGCAACGAACGGACGCGATCCACCCCATTGGACCCTAAACGCAAGTATTGGTTTGTTTCGTACTGTTTGGGTGCATTTTGGATTTGTTTCGTTACTTCACGAAACTCGGTGCAAAACGGGTTGAACTAGTGCAATTAATGAAGAAGTTCGTGCCACGAAATCGCATCAGAGTTTTCCGCAACGAACGCACCCGATCCACCCCATTGGATGCTAAACTCATGAATTGGTGGGTTTTGTAGTGTTTGGGTGCATTTGGATTGTTTCGTTACTGCATGAAACTTGATGCGAAATAGGCTGAATTGGTGCAATTAATGCAAAAATTTCGTGCCACGAACTCGCATTGGAATTTTTGGCAACGAACGGATGCGATCCACCCCATTGGACCCTAAACTCAAGTATTGGTTTGTTTCGTACTGTTTGGGTGCATTTTGGATTTGTTTCGTTACTGCACGAAACTCGGTGCAAAACGGGTTGAACTAGTACAATTAATGAAGAAGTTCGTGCCACGAAATCGCATCAGAGTTTTTCACAATGAATGCACCCGATCCACCCCATTGGACGCTAATCTCATGAATTGTTGCGTTTTGTAGTGTTGGGTGCATTTTGGATTGTTTCGTTACTGCATGAAACTTGATGCGAAATAGGCTGAACTGGTGCAATTAATGCAAAATTTAGTGCCACGAACTCGCATTGGAATTTTTGGCAACGAACGGACGCGATCCACCCCATTGGACCCTAAACTCAAGTATTGGTTTGTTTCGTACTGTTTGGGTGCATTTTGGATTTGTTTCGTTACTGCACGAAACTCGGTGCAAAACGGGTTGAACTAGTGCAATTAATGAAGAAGTTCATGCCACGAAATCGCAAGAGTTTTCCGCAATGAATGCACCCGATCCACCCCATTGGACGCTAAACTCATGAATTGGTGCGTTTTGTAGTGTTTGGGTGCATTATGGATTGTTTCGTTACTGCATGAAACTTGATGCGAAATAGGCTGAATTGGTGCAATTAATGCAAAATTTCGTGCCACGAACTCGCATCGGAATTTTTGGCAACGAACAGACGCGATCCACCCCATTGGACCCTAAAACTCAAGTATTGGTTTGTTTCTTACTGTTTGGGTGCATTTGGGATTTGTTTCGTTACTGCACGAAACTCGGTGCAAAATGGGTTGAACTAGTGCAATTAATGAAGAAGTTCTTACCACGAACTCGCATCAGAGTTTTTCGCAATGAACGCACCCGATCCACCCCGTTGGACGCTAAACTCATGAATTGGTGCATTTTGTTGTGTTTGGGTGCATTTTGGATTGTTTCGTTACTGCATGAAACTTGATGCGAAATAGGCTAAACTGGTGCTATTAATGCAAAATTTCGTGCCACGAACTCGCATCGGAATTTTTGGCAACGAACGGACGTGATCCACCCCATTGGACCCTAAACTCAAGTATTGGTTTGTTTCGTACTGTTTGGGTACATTTTGGATTTGTTTCGTTACTGCACGAAACTCGGTGCAAAACAGCTTGAACTAGTGCAATTAATGATGAAGTTCGTGCCACGAAATCGCATCAGAGTTTTTCGCAATGAACGCACCCGATCCACCCCATTGGACGCTAAACTCATGAATTGGTGCATTTTGTTGTGTTTGGGTGCATTTTGGATTGTTTCGTTACTGCATGAAACTTGATGCGAAATAGGCTAAACTGGTGCTATTAATGCAAAATTTCGTGCCACGAACTCGCATCAGAATTTTTGGCAACGAACGGACGCAATCCACCCCATTGGACCCTAAACTCAAGTATTGGTTTGTTTCGTACTGTTGGGTGCATTTTGGATTTGTTTCGTTACTGCACGAAACTCGGTGCAAAACGGGTTGAACTAGTGCAATTAATGAAGAAGTTCGTGTCACGAAATCGCATCAGAGTTTTCCGCAATGAACGCACCCGATCCACCCCATTGGACGCTAAACTCATGAATTGGTGCGTTTTGTAGTGTTTGGGTGCATTTTGGATTGTTTCGTTACTGCATGAAACTTGATGCGAAATAGGCTGAATTGGTGCAATTAATGCAAAATTTCGTGCCACGAACTTGCATTGGAATTTTTGGCAACGAACAGACGCGATCCACCCCATTGGACCCTAAACTCAAGTATTGGTTTGTTTCGTACTGTTTGGGTGCATTTTGGATTTGTTTCGTTACTGCACGAAACTCGGTGCAAAACAGCTTGAACTAGTGCAATTAATGAAGAAGTTCGTGCCACGAAATCGCATCAGAAATTTCCGCAATGAACGCACCCGATCCACCCCATTGGACGCTAATCTCAAGAATTGGTGCGTTTTGTAGTGTTTGGGTACATTTTGGATTGTTTCGTTACTGCATGAAACTTGATGCGAAATAGGCTAAACTGGTGCAATTAATGCAAAATTTAGTGCCACGCACTCGCATTGGAATTTTTGGCAACGAACGGACGCGATCCACCCCATTGGACCCTAAACGCAAGTATTGGTTTGTTTCGTACTGTTTGGGTGCATTTTGGATTTGTTTCGTTACTTCACGAAACTCGGTGCAAAACGGGTTGAACTAGTGCAATTAATGAAGAAGTTCGTGCCACGAAATCGCATCAGAGTTTTTCTGCAACGAACGCACCCGATCCATCCCATTGGACGCTAAACTCATGAATTGGTGCGTTTTGTAGTGTTTGGGTGCATTTTGGATTGTTTCGTTACTGCATGAAACTTGATGCGAAATAGGCTGAATTGGTGCAATTAATGCAAAATTTCGTGCCACGAACTCGCATCGGAATTTTTGGCAACGAATGGATGCGATCCACCCCATTGGACCCTAAACTCAAGTATTGGTTTGTTTCGTACTGTTTGGGTGCATTTTGGATTGTTTCGTTACTGCACGAAACTCGGTGCAAAACGGGTTGAACTAGTGCAATTAATGAAGAAGTTCCTGCCACGAAATCGCATCAGAGTTTTCACAATGAACGCACCCGATCCACCCCATTGGACGCTAAACTCATGAATTGTTGCGTTTTGTAGTGTTTGGGTGCATTTTGGATTGTTTCGTTACTGCATGAAACTTGATGCGAAATAGGCTGAACTGGTGCTATTAATGCAAAAGTTCGTGCCACGAACTCGCATCGGAATTTTTGGCAACGAACGGACGCGATCCACCCCATTGGACCCTAAACTCAAGTATTGGTTTGTTTCGTACTGTTTGGGTGCATTTTGGATTTGTTTCGTTACTGCACGAAACTCGGTGCAAAACAGGTTGAACTAGTGCAATTAATGAAGAAGCTTCGTGCCACGAAATCGCATAAGAGTTTTTCCGCAATGAACGCACCCGATCCACCCCATTGACGCTAAACTCATGAATTGGTGGTTTTGTAGTGTTTGGGTGCATTTTGGATTGTTTCGTTACTGCATGAAACTTGATGCGAAATTGGCTGAACTGGTCCAATTAATGCAAAATTTGGTGCCACGAACTCGCATTGGAATTTTTGGCAACGAACAGACGTGATCCACCCCATTGGACCCTAAACTCAAGTATTGGTTTGTTTCTTACTGTTTGGGTGCATTTTGGATTTGTTTCGTTACTGCACGAAACTCGGTGCAAAATGGGTTGAACTAGTGCAATTAATGAAGAAGTTCGTGCCACGAAATCGCATCAGAGTTTTTCGCAATGAACGCACCTGATCCACCCCATTGGACGCTAAACTCATGAATTGGTGCATTTTGTGTGTTTGGGTGCATTTTGGATTGTTTCGTTACTGCATGAAACTTGATGCGAAATAGGCTAAACTGGTGCTATTAATGCAAAATTTCGTGCCACGAACTCGCATCGGAATTTTTGGCAACGAACGGACGCGATCCACCCCATTGGACCCTAAACTCAAGTATTGGTTTGTTTCGTACTGTTTGGGTGCATTTTTGGATTTGTTTCGTTACTGCATGAAACTCGGTGCAAAACAGCTTGAACTAGTGCAATTAATGAAGAAGTTCGTGCCACGAAATCGCATCAGAGTTTTTCGCAATGAACGCACCTGATCCACCCCATTGGACGCTAAACTCATGAATTGGTGCATTTTGTTGTGTTTGGGTGCATTTTGGATTGTTTCGTTACTGCATGAAACTTGATGCGAAATAGGCTAAGCTGGTGCTATTAATGCAAAATTTCGTGCCACGAACTCGCATCGGAATTTTTGGCAACGAACGGACGCGATCCACCCCATTGGACCCTAAACTCAAGTATTGGTTTGTTTCATACTGTTTGGGTGCATTTTGGATTTGTTTCGTTACTGCACGAAACTCGGTGCAAAACGGGTTGAACTAGTGCAATTAATGAAGAAGTTCGTGCCACGAAATCGCATCAGAGTTTTCCGCAATGAACGCACCCGATCCACCCCATTGGACGCTAAACTCATGAATTGGTGCGTTTTGTAGTGTTTGGGTGCATTTTGGATTGTTTCATTACTGCATGAAACTTGATACGAAATAGGCTGAATTGGTGCAATTAATGCAAAATTTCATGCCACGAACTCGCATTGGAATTTTTGGCAACGAACGGATGCGATCCACCCCATTGGACCCTAAACTCAAGTATTGGTTTGTTTTCGTACTGTTTGGGTGCATTTTTGATTTGTTTCGTTACTTCACGAAACTTGGTGCAAAACGGGTTTGAACTAGTGCAATTAATGAAGAAGTTCGTGCCACGAAATCGCATCAGAGTTTTCCGCAATGAATGCACCCGATCCACCCCATTGGACAGCTAAACTCATGAATTGGTGCGTTTTGTAGTGTTTGGGTGCATTTTGGATTGTTTCGTTACTGCATGAAACTTGATGCGAAATAAGCTGAACAGGTACAATTAATGCAAAATTTCGTGCCACGAACTCGCATTGGAATTTTGGCAACGAACGGACGCGATCCACCCCATTGGACCCTAAACTCAAGTATTGGTTTGTTTCGTACTGTTTGGGTGCATTTTGGATTTGTTTCGTTACTGCACGAAAACTCGGTGCAAAACGGGTTTGAACTAGTGCAATTAATGAAGAAGTTCGTGCCACGAAATCGCATCAGAGTTTTTCGCAATGAACGCTCCCAATCCACCCCATTGGATGCTAAACTCATGAATTGGTGTGTTTTGTAGTGTTTGGGTGCATTTTGGATTGTTTCGTTACTGCATGAAACTTGATGCGAAATAGGCTGAATTGGTGCAATTAATGCAAAATTTCGTGCCACGAACTCGCATTGGAATTTTTGGCAACGAACGGATGCGATCCACCCCATTGGACCCTAAACTCAAGTATTGGTTTGTTTCGTACTGTTTGGGTGCATTTTGGATTTGTTTCGTTACTTCACGAAACTCGATGCAAAACGGGTTGAGCTAGTGCAATTAATGAAGAAGTTCGTGCCACGAAATCGCATCAGAGTTTTCCGCAATGAACGCACCCGATCCACCCCATTGGACGCTAAACTCATGAATTCGTGGCTTTTGTAGTGTTTGGGTGCATTTTGGATTGTTTCGTTACTGCATGAAACTTGATGCGAAATTGGCTGAACTGGTGCAATTAATGCAAAATTTCGTGCCACGAACTCGCATTGGAATTTTTGGCAACGAACGGACGCGATCCACCCCATTGGACCCTAAACTCAAGTATTGGTTTGTTTCGTACTGTTTAGGTGCATTTTGGATTTGTTTCGTGCTGCACGAAACTCGGTGCAAAACGGGTTGAACTAGTGCAATTAATGAAGAAGTTCGTGCCACGAAATCGCATCAGAGTTTTTCGCAATGAACGCACCCGATCCACCCCATTGGACGCTAAACTCATGAATTGGTTCGTTTTGTAGTGTTTGGGTGCATTTTGGATTGTTTCGTACTGCATGAAACTTGATGTGAAATAGGCTGAATTGGGTGCTATTAATGCAAAATTTCGTGCCACGAACTCGCATCGGAATTTTTGGCAACGAACGGACGCGATCCACCCCATTGGACCCTAAACTCAAGTATTGGTTTGTTTCGTACTGTTTGTGTGCATTTTGGATTTGTTTCGTTACTCCACGAAACTCGGTGCAAAACGGGTTGAACTAGTGCAATTAATGAAGAAGTTCGTGCCACGAAATCGCATCAGAGTTTTTCGCAATGAACGCACCCGATCCACCCCATTGGACGCTAAACTCATGAATTGGTGCGTTTGTAGTGTTTGGGTGCATTTTGGATTGTTTCGTTACTGCATGAAACTTGATGCGAAATAGGCTGAATTGGTGCAATTAATGTAAAATTTCGTGCCACGAACTCGCATTGGAATTTTTGGCAACGAACGGATGCGATCCACCCCATTGGACCCCTAAACTCAAGTATTGGTTTGTTTCGTACTGTTTTGGTGCATTTTTGATTTGTTTCGTTACTTCACGAAACTTGGTGCAAAACGGGTTGAACTAGTGCAATTAATGAAGAAGTTCGTGCCACGGAAATCGCATCAGAGTTTTCCGCAATGAATGCACCCGATCCACCCCATTGGACGCTAAACTCATGAATTGGTGCGTTTTGTAGTGTTTGGGTGCATTTTGGATTGTTTCGTTACTGCATGAAACTTGATGCGAAATAAGCTGAACAGGTACAATTAATGCAAAATTTCGTGCCACGAACTCGCATCAGAATTTTTGGCAACGAACGGACGCGATCCACCCCATTGGACCCTAAACTCAAGTATTGGTTTGTTTCGTACTATTTGGGTGCATTTTTGATTTGTTTCGTTACTGCACGAAACTCGGTGCAAAATGGGTTGAACTAGTGCAATTAATGAAGAAGTTCGATGCCACGAAATCGCATCAGAGTTTTTCGCAATGAACGCACCCGATCCACCCCATTGGACGCTAAACTCATGAATTGGTGCATTTTGTAGTGTTTGGGTGCATTTTGGATTGTTTCGTTACTGCATGAAACTTGATGCTGAAATAGGCTGAATTGGTGCTATTAATGCAAAATTTCGTGCCACGAACTCGCATTGGAATTTTTGGCAACGAACGGACGCGATCCACCCCATTGGACCCTAAACTCAAGTATTGGTTTGTTTCGTACTGTTTGCGGTGCATTTTGGATTTGTTTCGTTACTTCACGAAACTCGGTGCAAAATGGGTTGAACTAGTGCAATTAATGAAGAAGTTCGTGCCACGAAATTCGCATCAGAGTTTTTCGCAATGAACGCACCCGATCCACCCCATTGGACGCTAAACTCATGAATTGGTGCGTTTTGTAGTGTTTGGGTGCATTTTGGATTGTTTCGTTACTGCATGAAACTTGATGCGAAATAGGCTGAATTGGTGCAATTAATGCAAAATTTCGTGCCACGAACTCGCATCGGAATTTTTGGCAACGAACGGACGCGATCCACCCCATTGGACCCTAAACTCAAGTATTGGTTTGTTTCGTACTGTTTGGGTGCATTTTGGATTTGTTTCGTTACTTCCACGAAACTCGGTGCAAAACGGGTTGAACTAGTGCAATTAATGAAGAAGTTCGTGCCACGAAATCGCATCAGAGTTTTCGCAATGAACGCACCCGATCCACCCCATTGGACGCTAAACTCATGAATTGGTGCGTTTTGTAGTGTTTGGGTGCATTTTGGATTGTTTCGTTACTGCATGAAACTTGATGCGAAATAGGCTGAATTGGTGCAATTAATGCAAAATTTCGTGCCACGAACTCGCATTGGAATTTTTGGCAACGAACGGATGCGATCCACCCCCATTGGACCCTAAACTCAAGTATTGGTTTGTTTCGTACTGTTTGGGTGCATTTTGGATTTGTTTCGTTACTTCACGAAACTCGGTGCAAAAACGGGTTGAACTAGTGCAATTAATGAAGAAGTTCGTGCCACGAAATCGCATCAGAGTTTTCCGCAATGAACGCACCCGATCCACCCCATTGGACGCTAAACTCATGAATTGGTGCATTTTGTAGTGTTTGGGTTGCATTTTGGATTGTTTCGTTACTGCATGAAACTTGATGCGAAATAGCTGAACTGGTGCTATTAATGCAAAAGTTTCGTGCCACGAACTCGCATCAGGAATTTTTGGCAACGAACGGACGCGATCCACCCCATTGGACCCTAAACTCAAGTATTGGTTTGTTTCGTACTGATTTGGGTGCATTTTTGATTTGTTTCGTTACTGCACGAAACTCGGTGCAAAATGGGTTGAACTAGTGCAATTAATGAAGAAGTTCAGTGCCACGAAATCGCATCAGAGTTTTTCGCAATGAACGCACCCGATCCACCCCATTGGACGCTAAACTCATGAATTGGTGCGTTTTGTAGTGTTTGGGTGCATTTTGGATTGTTTCTTACTGCATGAAACTTGATGCGAAATAGGCTGAATTGGTGCAATTAATGCAAAATTTCGTGCCACGAACTCGCATTGGAATTTTTGGCAACGAACGGACGCGATCCACCCCATTGGACCCTAAACTCAAGTATTGGTTTGTTTCGTACTGTTTGGGTGCATTTTGGATTTGTTTCGTTACTTCACGAAACTCGGTGCAAAAGGGTTGAACTAGTGCAATTAATGAAGAAGTTCGGCCACGAAATCGCATCAGAATTTTTCGCAATGAACGCACCCGATCCACCCCATTGGACGCTAAACTCATGAATTGGTGCGTTTTGTAGTGTTTGGGTGCATTTTGGATTGTTTCGTTACTGCATGAAACTTGATGCGAAATAGGCTGAACTGGTGCATATTAATGCAAATTTCGTGCCACGAACTCGCATCGGAATTTTTGGCAACGAACGGACGCGATCCACCCCATTGGACCCTAAACTCAAGTATTGGTTTGTTTCGTACTGTTTGGGTGCATTTTGGATTTGTTTCGTTACTGCACAAAACTCGGTGCAAAACGGGTTGAACTAGTGCAATTAATGAAGAAGTTCGTGCCACGAAATCGCATCAGAGTTTTTTCGCAATGAACGCATCCCGATCCACCCCATTGGACTGCTAAACTCATGAATTGGTGCGTTTTGTAGTGTTTGGGTGCATTTTGGATTGTTTCGTTACTGCATGAAACTTGATGCGAAATAGGCTGAATTGGTGCAATTAATGCAAAATTTCGTGCCACGAACTCGCATTGGAATTTTTGGCAACGAACGGATGTGATCCACCCCATTGGACCCTAAACTCAAGTATTGGTTTGTTTCGTACTGTTTGGGTGCATTTTGGATTTGTTTCGTTACTTCACGAAACTCGGTGCAAAACTGGGTTGAACTAGTGCAATTAATGAAGAACGTTTGTGCCACGAAATCGCATAAGAGTTTTCCGCAATGAACGCACCCGATCCACCCCATTGGACGCTAAACTCATGAATTGGTGCGTTTTGTAGTGTTTGGGTGCATTTTGGATTGTTTCATTACTGCATGAAACTTGACTGCGAAATAGGCTGAATTGGTGCAATTAATGCAAAATTTCGTGCCACGAACTCGCATTGGAATTTTTGGCAACGAACGGATGCGATCCACCCCATTGGACCCTAAACTCAAGTATTGGTTTGTTTCGTACTGTTAGGGTGCATTTTGGATTTGTTTCGTTACTGCACGAAACTCGGTGCAAAATGGGTTGAACTAGTGCAATTAATGAAGAAGTTCGTGCCACGAAATCGCATCAGAGTTTTTCGCAATGAACGCACCCTGATCCACCCCATTGGACGCTAAACTCATGAATTGGTGCAGTTTTGTTGTGTTTGGGTGCATTTTGGATTGTTTCGTTACTGACATGAAACTTGATGCGAAATAGGCTAAACTGGTGCTATTAATGCAAAATTTTCGTGCCACGAACTCGCATCGGAATTTTTGGCAATGAACGGACGCGATCCACCCCATTGGACCCTAAACTCAAGTATTGGTTTGTTTCGTACTGTTTGGGTGCATTTTGGATTTGTTTCGTTACTGCACGAAACTCGGTGCAAAACGAGGTTGAACTAGTGAAATTAATGAAGAAGTTCGTGCCACGAAATCGCATCAGAGTTTTCCGCAATGAACGCACCCGATCCACCCCATTGGACGCTAAACTCATGAATTGGTGCGTTTTTGTAGTGTTTTGGGTGCATTTTGGATTGTTTCGTACTGCATGAAACTTGATGCTGAAATAGGCTGAATTGGTGCAATTAATGCAAAATTTCGTGCCACGAACTCGCATTGGAATATTTGGCAACGAACGGATGCGATCCACCCCATTGGACCCTAAACTCAAGTATGGTTTGTTTCGTACTGTTTGGGTGCATTTTTGATTTGTTTCGTTACTTCACGAAACTCGGTGCAAAACGGGTTGAACTAGTGCAATTAATGAAGAAGTCGTGCCACGAAATCGCATCAGAGTTTTTCGCAATGAACTGCACCCGATCCACCCCATTGGACGCTAAACTCATGAATTGGTGCGTTTTGTAGTGTTGGGTGCATTTGGATTGTTTCGTTACTTGCATGAAACTTGATGCGAAATAGCTGAACTGGTGCTAATTAATGCAAAATTTCGTGCCACGAACTCGCATCGGAATTTTTGGCAACGAACGGACGCGATCCACCCCATTGGACCCTAAACTCAAGTATTGGTTTGTTTCGTACTGTTTGGGTGCATTTTGATTTGTTTCGTTACTGCACGAAACTCGGTGCAAAACGGGTTGAAACTAGTGCAATTAATGAAGAAGTTCGTGCCACGAAATCGCATCAGAGTTTTCGCAATGAACGCACCCGATCCACCCCAGTGGACGCTAAACTCATGAATTGGTGCATTTGTAGTGTTTGGGTGCATTTGGATTGTTTCGTTACTGCATGAAACTTGATGCGAAATAGGCTGAACTGGTGCTATTAATGCAAAATTTCGTGCCACGAACTCGCATTGGAATTTTTGGCAACGAACGGACGCGATCCACCCCATTGGACCCCTAAACTCAAGTATTGGTTTGTTTCGTACTGTTTGGGTGCATTTTGGATTTGTTTCGTTACTCCACGAAACTCGGTGCAAAACGGGTTTGAACTAGTGCAATTAATGAAGAAGTTCGTGCCACGAAATCGCATCAGAGTTTTTCGCAATGAACGCACCCGATCCACCCCATTGGACGCTAAACTCATGAATTGGTGCGTTTTGTAGTGTTTGGGTGCATTTTGGATTGTTTCGTTACTGCATGAAACTTGATGCGAAATAGGCTGAACTTGGTGCATTAATGCAAAATTTCGTGCCACGAACTCGCATTGGAATTTTTGGCAACGAACGGATCGCTGATCCACCCCATTGGACCCTAAACTCAAGTATTGGTTTGTTTCGTACTGTTTGGGTGCATTTTGGATTTGTTTCGTTACTTCACGAAACTCGAGTGCAAAACTGGGTTGAACTAGTGCAATTAATGAAGAACTTTCGTGCCACGAAATCGCATCAGAGTGTTTTCGCAATGAACGCACCGATCCACCCCATTGGACGCTAAACTCATGAATTGGTGCTTTTTGTAGTGTTTGGGTGCATTTTGGATTGTTTCGTTACTGCATGAAACTTGATGCGAAATAGCTGAATTGGTGCAATTAATGCAAAATTTCGTGCCACGAACTCGCATTGGAATTTTTGGCAACGAACGGATGCGATCCACCCCATTGGACCCTAAACTCAAGTATTGGTTTGTTTCGTACTGTTGGGTGCATTTTGGATTTGTTTCGTTACTGCACGAAACTCGGTGCAAAACGGGTTGAACTAGTGCAATTAATGAAGAAGTCGTGCCACGAAATCGCATCAGAGTTTTTCGCAATGAACGCACCCGATCCACCCCATTGGACGCTAAACTCATGAATTGGTGCGTTTTGTAGTGTTTGGGTGCATTTTGGATTGTTTTCGTTACTGCATGAAACTTGATGCGAAATAGGCTGAACTGGTGCTAATTAATGCAAAATTTCGTGCCACGAACTCGCATCGGAATTTTTGGCAACGAACGGACGCGATCCACCCCATTGGACCCTAAACTCAAGTATTGGTTTGTTTCGTACTGTTTGGGTGCATTTTTGGATTTGTTTCGTTACTGCACGAAACTCGGTGCAAAACGAGTTTGAACTAGTGCAATTAATGAAGAAGTTCGTGCCACGAAATCGCATCAGAGTTTTTCGCAATGAACGCACCCGATCCACCCCATTGGACGCTAAACTCATGAAATTGGTGCGTTTGTAGTGTTTGGGTGCATTTTGGATTGTTTCGTTACTGCATGAAACTTGATGCGAAATAGGCTGAACTTGGTGCAATTAATGCAAAATTTCGTGCCACGAACTCGCATCGGAATTTTTGGCAACGAACGGACGCGATCCACCCCATTGGACCCTAAACTCAAGTATTGGTTTGTTTCGTACTGTTTGGGTGCATTTTGGATTTGTTTCGTTACTTCACGAAACTCGGTGCAAAACGGGTTGAACTAGTGCAATTAATGAAGAAGTTCGTGCCACGAAATCGCATCAGAGTTTTTCGCAATGAACGCAACCCGATCCACCCATTGTACGCTAAACTCATGAATTGGTGCAGTTTTGTAGTGTTGGTGCATTTTGGATTGTTTCGTTATGCATGAAACTTGATGCGAAATAGGCTGAACTTGGTGCTAATTAATGCAAAATTTCGTGCCACGAACTCGCATCTGGAATTTTTGGCAACGAACGGACGCGATCCACCCCATTGGACCCTAAACTCAAGTATTGGTTTGTTTCGTACTGTTTGGGTGCATTTTGGATTTGTTCGTTACTGCACGAAACTCGGTGCAAAACGGGTTGAACTAGTGCAATTAATGAAGAAGTTCGTGCCACGAAATCGCATCAGAGTTTTTCGCAATGAACGCACCCGATCCACCCCATTGGACGCTAAACTCATGAATTGGTGCATTTTGTAGTGTTTGGGTGCATTTTGGATTGTTTCGTTACTGCATGAAACTTGATGCGAAATAGGCTGAACTTGGTGCTAATTAATGCAAAATTTCGTGCCACGAACTCGCATTGGAATTTTTGGCAACGAACGGACGCGATCCACCCCATTGGACCCTAAACTCAAGTATTGGTTTGTTTCGTACTGTTTGGGTGCATTTTGATTTGTTTCGTTACTTCACGAAACTCGGTGCAAAACGGGTTGAACTAGTGCAATTAATGAAGAAGTTCGTGCCACGAAATCGCATCAGAGTTTTTCGCAATGAACTGCACCCGATCCACCCCATTGGACGCTAAACTCATGAATTGGTGCGTTTTGTAGTGTTGGGTGCATTTTGGATTGTTTCGTTACTGCATGAAACTTGATGCGAAATATGCTGAACTGGTGCAATTAATGCAAAATTTTCGTTGCCACGAACTCGCATTGGAATTTTTGGCAACGAACGGACGCGATTCCACCCCATTGGACCCTAAACTCAAGTATTGGTTTGTTTCGTACTGTTTGGGTGCATTTTGATTGTTTCGTTACTTCACGAAACTCGGTGCAAACGGGTTGAACTAGTGCAATTAATGAAGAAGTTCGTGCCACGAAATCGCATCAGAGTTTTTCGCAATGAACGCACCCGATCCACCCATTGGACGCTAAACTCATGAATTGGTGCATTTTGTAGTGTTTGGGTGCATTTGGATTGTTCGTTACTTGCATGATAACTGATGCGAATAGGCTGAACTGGTGCTATTAATGCAAAAGTTCGTGCCACGAACTCGCATTGGAATTTTTGGCAACGAACGGACGCGATCCACCCAATTGGACCTAAACTCAAGTATTGGTTTTGTTTCGTACTGTTTGGGTGCATTTTTGGATTTGTTTCGTTACTTCACGAAACTCGGTGCAAAACGGGTTGAACTAGTGCAATTAATTGAAGAAGTTCGTGCCACGAAATCGCATCAGAGTTTTCGCAATGAACGCACCCGATCCACCCCATTGGACGCTAAACTCATGAATTGGTGCATTTGTAGTGTTGGGTGCATTTTGGATTGTTTCGTTATTGCATGAAACTTGATGCGAAATAGGCTGAACTGGTGCTATTAATGCAAAGTTCGTGCCACGAACTCGCATCGGAATTTTTGGCAACGAACGGACGCGATCACCCCATTGGACCCTAAACTCAAGTATTGGTTTGTTTCGTACTGTTTGGTTGCATTTTGGATTTGTTTCGTTACTGCACGAAACTCGGTGCAAAACGGGTTGAACTAGTGCAATTAATGAAGAAGTTCGTGCCACGAAATCGCATCAAGAGTTTTTCGCAATGAACGCACCCGATCCACCCCATTGGACGCTAACTCATGAATTGGTGCGTTTTGTAGTGTTTGGGTGCATTTTGGATTGTTCGTTACTGCATGAAACTTGATGCGAAATAGGCTGAACTGGTGCAATTAATGCAAAATTTCGTGCCACGAACTCGCATTGGAATTTTTGGCAACGAACGGACGCGATCCACCCCATTGGACCCTAAACTCAAGTATTGGTTTGTTTCGTACTGTTTGGGTGCATTTTGGATTTGTTTCGTTACTTCACGAAACTCGGTGCAAAACGGGTGTGTAACTAGTGCAATTAATGAAGAAGTTCGTGCCACGAAATCGCATCAGAGTTTTTCGCAATGAACGCACCCGATCCACCCCATTGGACGCTAAACTCATGAATTGGTGCGTTTTGTAGTGTTTGGGTGCATTTTGGATTGTTTCGTTACTGCATGAAACTTGATGCGAAATTGGCTGAACTGGTCAATTAATGCAAAATTTCGTGCCACGAACTCGCATTGGAATTTTTGGCAACGAACGGACGCGATCCACCCCATTGGACCCTAAACTCAAGTATTGGTTTGTTTCGTACTGTTTGGGTGCATTTTGGATTTGTTTCGTTACTGCACGAAACTCGGTGCAAAACGGGTTGAACTAGTGCAATTAATGAAGAAGTTCGTGCCACGAAATCGCATCAGAGTTTTTCGCAATGAACGCAGCCCGATCCACCCCATTGGACGCTAAACTCATGAATTGGTGCTTTTATGTAGTGTTTGGGTGCATTTTGGATTGTTTCGTTACTGCATGAACTTGATGCGAAATAGGCTGAAATGGTGCAATTAATGCAAAATTTCGTGCCACGAACTCGCATTCGGAATTTTTGGCAACGAACGGACGCGATCCACCCATTGGACCCTAAACTCAAGTATTGGTTTGTTTCGTACTGTTTGGGTGCATTTTGGATTTGTTTCGTTACTCCACGAAACTCGGTGCAAAACGGGTTGAACTAGTGCAATTAATGAAGAAGTTCGTGCCACGAAATCGCATCAGAGTTTTCGCAATGAACGCACCCGATCCACCCCATTGGACGCTAAACTCATGAATTGGTGCGTTTTGTAGTGTTTGGGTGCAATTTTGGATTGTTTCGTTACTGCATGAAACTTGATGCGAAATAGGCTGAACTGGTGCAATTAATGCAAAATTTCGTGCCACGAACTCGCATTGGAATTTTTGGCAACGAACGGACGCGATCCACCCCATTGGACCCTAAACTCAAGTATTGGTTGTTTCGTACTGTTTGGGTGCATTTTGGATTTGTTCGTTACTGCACGAAACTCGGTGCAAAACGGGTTGAACTAGTGCAATTAATGAAGAAGTTCGTGCCACGAAATCGCATCAGAGTTTTTCCGCAATGAACGCACCCGATCCACCCCATTGGACGCTAAACTCATGAATTGGTGGTTTTGTAGTGTTTGGGTGCATTTGGATTGTTTCGTTACTGCATGAAACTTGATGCGAAATTAGGCTGAACTGGTGCAATTAATGCAAAATTTCGTGCCACGAACTCGCATCGGAATTTTTGGCAACGAACGGACGCGATCCACCCCAATTGGACCCTAAACTCAAGTATTGGTTTGTTTCGTACTGTTTGGGTGCATTTTGGATTTGTTTCGTTACTGCACGAAACTCGGTGCAAAACGGTTGAACTAGTGCAATTAATGAAGAAGTTCGTGCCACGAAATCGCATCAGAGTTTTTCGCAATGAACGCACCCGATCCACCCATTGGACGCTAAACTCATGAATTGGTGCATTTTGTAGTGTTTGGGTTGCATTTTGGATTGTTTCGTTATGCATGAAACTTGATGCGAAATAGGCTGAACTGGTGCTAATTAATGCAAAAGTTCGTGCCACGAACTCGCATCGGAATTTTTGGCAACGAACGGACGCGATCCACCCCATTGGACCCTAAACTCAAGTATTGGTTTGTTTCGTACTGTTTGGGTGCATTTTGGATTTGTTTCGTTACTTCACGAAACTCGGTGCAAAACGGGTTGAACTAGTGCAATTAATGAAGAAGTTCGTGCCACGAAATCGCATCAGAGTTTTTCGCAAAATGAACGCACCCGATCCACCCCATTGGACGCTAAACTCATGAATTGGTGCGTTTTGTAGTGTTTGGGTGCATTTTGGATTGTTTCGTTACTGCATGAAACTTGATGCGAAATAGGCTGAACTGGTGCAATTAATGCAAAATTTCGTGCCACGAACTCGCATTGGAATTTTTGGCAACGAACGGACGCGATCCACCCCATTGGACCCTAAACTCAAGTATTGGTTTGTTTCGTACTGTTTGGGTGCATTTTGGATTTGTTTCGTTACCTTCACGAAACTCGGTGCCAAAACGGGTTGTACTAGTGCAATTAATGAAGAAAGTTCGTGCCACGAAATCGCATCAGAGTTTTTCGCAATGAACGCACCCGATCCACCCCATTGGACGCTAAACTCATGAATTGGTGGTTTTGTAGTGTTTGGGTGCATTTTGGATTGTTTCGTTACTGCATGAAACTTGATGCGAAATAGGCTGAATTGGTGCAATTAATGCAAAATTTCGTGCACGAACTCGCATTGGAATTTTTGGCAACGAACGGATGCGATCCACCCCATTGGACCCTAAACTCAAGTATTGGTTTGTTTCGTACTGTTTGGGTGCATTTTGGATTTGTTTTCGTTACTTCACGAAACTCGGTGCAAAACGGGTTGAACTAGTGCAATTAATGAAGAAGGTTCGTGCCACGAAATCGCATCAGAGTTTTTCCGCAATGAACGCACCCGATCCACCCCATTGGACGCTAAACTCATGAATTGGTGCATTTTGTAGTGTTTGGGTGCATTTTGGATTGTTTCGTTACTTGCATGAAACTTGATGCGAAATAGGCTGAACTGGTGCTAATTAATGCAAAATTTCGTGCCACGAACTCGCATTCGGAATTTTTGGCAACGAACTGGACGCGATCCACCCCATTGGACCCTAAACTCAAGTATTGGTTTGTTTCGTACTGTTGGGTGCATTTTTGATTTGTTTCGTTACTGACGAAACTCGGTTGCAAAACGGGTTGAACTAGTGCACTTAATGAAGAAGTTCGTGCCACGAAATCGCATCAGAGTTTTTCGCAATGAACGCACCCGATCCACCCAATTGACGCTAAACTCATGAATTGGTTTGCATTTTTGTAGTGTTTGGGTGCATTTGGATGGTTTCGTTACTTGCATGAAACTTGATGCGAAATAGGCTGAACTGGTGCCTATTAATGCAAAGTTCGTGCCACGAACTCGCATCGGAATTTTTGGCAACGAACGGACGCGATCCACCCCAATTGGACCCTAAACTCAAGTATGGTTTGTTTCGTACTGTTTGGGTGCATTTTGGATTTGTTTCGTTACTGCACGAAACTCGGTGCAAAACGGGTTTGAACTAGTGCAATTAATGAAGAAGTTCGTGCCACGAAATCGCATCAGAGTTTCCGCAATGAACGCACCCGATCCACCCCATTGGACGCTAAACTCATGAATTGGTGCGTTTTGTAGTGTTTGGGTGCATTTTGGATTGTTTCGTTACTGCATGAAACTTGATGCGAAATTAGGCTGAACTGGTGCAATTAATGCAAAAGTTTCGTGCACGAACTCGCATTGGAATTTTTGGCAACGAACGGACGCGATCCACCCCATTGGACCCTAAACTCAAGTATTGGTTGTTTTCGTACTGTTTGGGTGCATTTTGGATTTGTTTCGTTACTGCACGAAACTCGGTGCAAAACGGGTTGAACTAGTGCAATTAATGAAGAAGTTCGTGCCACGAAATCGCATCAGAGTTTTTCGCAATGAACGCACCCGATCCACCCCATTGGACGCTAAACTCATGAATGGTGCATTTTGTAGTGTTTGGGTGCATTTTGGATTGTTTCGTTATGCATGAAACTTGATGCGAAATAGGCTGAACTGGTGCTATTAATGCAAAAGTTCGTGCCACGAACTCGCATCGGAATTTTGGCAACGAACGGACGCGATCCACCCCATTGGACCCTAAACTCAAGTATTGGTTTGTTTCGTACTGTTTGGGTGCATTTTGGATTTGTTTCGTTACTCACGAAACTCGGTGCAAAACGGGTTGAACTAGTGCAATTAATGAAGAAGTTCGTGCCACGAAATCGCATCAGAGTTTTTCCGCAATGAACGCACCCGATCCACCCCATTGGACGCTAAACTCATGAATTGGTGCGTTTTGTAGTGTTTGGGTGCATTTTGGATTGTTTCGTTACTGCATGAAACTTGATGCGAAATGGCTGAACTGGTGCAATTAATGCAAAATTTCGTGCCACGAACTCGCATTGGAATTTTTGGCAACGAACGGACGCGATCCACCCCATTGGACCCTAAACTCAAGTATTGGTTTGTTTCGTACTGTTTGGGTGGCATTTTGGATTTGTTTCGTTACTTCACGAAACTCGGTGCAAACGCGTTGAACTAGTGCAATTAATGAAGAAGTTCGTGCCACGAAATCGCATCAGAGTTTTTCGCAATGAACGCACCCGATCCACCCCATTGGACGCTAAACTCATGAATTGGTGCTTTTTGTAGTGTTTGGGTGCATTTTGGATTGTTTCGTTACTGCATGAAACTTGATGCGAAATATGGCTGAACTGGTGCAATTAATGCAAAATTTTCGTGCCACGAACTCGCATTGGAATTTTTGGCAACGAACGGACGCGATCCACCCCAATTGGACCCTAAACTCAAGTATTGGTTTGTTTCGTACTGTTTGGGGCATTTTTGATTTGTTTCGTTACTGCACGAAACTAGGTGCAAAACAGGCTTGAACTAGTGCAATTAATGAAGAAGTTCGTGCCACGAAATCGCATCAGAGTTTTCGCAATGAACGCACCCGATCCCCCCATTGGACGCTAAACTCATGAATTGGTTGCGTTTTGTAGTGTTTGGGTGCATTTTGGATTGTTTCGTTACTGCATGAAACTTGATGCGAAATTAGGCTGAACTGGTCCAATTAATGCAAAATTTCGTGCCACGAACTCGCATTGGAATTTTTGGCAACGAACGGACGCGATCCCACCCCATTGGACCCTAAACTCAAGTATTGGTTTGTTTCGTACTGTTTGGGTGCATTTTGGATTTGTTTCGTTACTTCCACGAAACTCGGTGCAAAACGGGTTGAACTAGTGCAATTAATGAAGAAGTTCGTGCCACGAAATCGCATCAGAGTTTTTCGCAATGAACGCACCCGATCCACCCCATTGGACGCTAAACTCATGAATTGGTGCGTTTTGTAGTGTTTGGGTGCATTTTGGATTGTTTCGTTACTGCATGAAACTTGATGCGAAATAGGCTGAATTGGTGCAATTAATGCAAAATTTCGTGCCACGAACTCGCATTGGAATTTTTGGCAACGAACGGACGGCGATCCACCCCATTGGACCCTAAACTCAAGTATTGGTTTGTTTCGTACTGTTTGGGTGCATTTTTGATTTGTTTCGTTACTGCACGAAACTCGGTGCAAAACGGGTTGAACTAGTGCAATTAATGAAGAAGCTTCGTGCCACGAAATCGCATCAGAGTTTTTCGCAATGAACGCACCCGATCCACCCCATTGGACGCTAAACTCATGAATTGGTGTATTTTGTAGTGTTTGGGTGCATTTTGGATTGTTTTCGTTACTTGCATGAAACTTGATGCGAAATTAGGCTGAACTGGTGCAATTAATGCAAAATTTCGTGCCACGAACTCGCATTGGAATTTTTGGCAACGAACGGACGCGATCCACCCCATTGGACCCTAAACTCAAGTATTGGTTTGTTTCGTACTAGTTTGGGTGCATTTTGGATTTGTTTCGTTACTTCACGAAACTCGGTGCAAAAAGGCTTGAACTAGTGCAATTAATGAAGAAGTTCGTGCCACGAAATCGCATCAGAGTTTTTCGCAATGAACGCACCCGATCCACCCCATTGGACGCTAAACTCATGAATTGGTGCAGTTTGTAGTGTTTGGGTGCATTTTGGATTGTTTCGTTATTGCATGAAACTTGATGCGAAATAGGCTGAACTTGGTGCTAATTAATGCAAAATTTCGTGCCACGAACTCGCATCGGAATTTTTGGCAACGAACGGACGCGATCCACCCCATTGGACCCTAAACTCAAGTATTGGTTTGTTTCGTACTGTTTGGGTGCATTTTGATTTGTTTCGTTACTGCACGAAACTCGGTGCAAAACGGGTTGAACTAGTGCAATTAATGAGAAGTTCGTGCCACGAAATCGCATCAGAGTTTTTCGCAATGAACGCACCGATCCACCCCATTGGACGCTAAACTCATGAATTGGTGCGTTTTGTAGTGTTTTGGGTGCATTTGGATTGTTTCGTTACTGCATGAAACTTGATGCGAAATAGGCTGAATTGGTGCAATTAATGCAAAATTTCGTGCCACGAACTCGCATCGGAATTTTTGGCAACGAACGGACGCGATCCACCCCATTTGGACCCTAAACTCAAGTATTGGTTTGTTTTCGTACTGTTTGGGTGCATTTTGGATTTGTTTCGTTACTGCACGAAACTCGGTGCAAAACGGGTTGAACTAGTGCAATTAATGAAGAAGTTCGTGCCACGAAATCGCATCAGAGTTTTCGCAATGAACGCACCCGATCCACCCCATTGGACGCTAAACTCATGAATTGGTGCGTTTTGTAGTGTTTGGGTGCATTTTGGATTGTTTCGTTACTGCATGAAACTTGATGCGAAATAGGCTGAATTGGTGCAATTAATGCAAAATTTCGTGCACGAACTCGCATTGGATTTTGGCAACGAACGGATGCGATCCACCCCATTGGACCCTAAACTCAAGTATTGGTTTGTTTTCGTACTGTTTGGGTGCATTTTGGATTTGTTTCGTTACTTCACGAAACTCGGTGCAAAACGGGTTGAACTAGTGCAATAATGAAGAAGTTCGTGCCACGAAATCGCATCAGAGTTTTCCGCAATGAACGCACCCGATCCACCCCATTGGACGCTAAACTCATGAATTGGTGCAGTTTTGTAGTGTTTGGGTGCATTTTGGATTGTTTCGTTACTGCATGAAAACTTGATGCGAAATAGGCTGAACTGGTGCATATTAATGCAAAATTTCGTGCCACGAACTCGCATCGGAATTTTTGGCAACGAACGGACGCGATCCACCCCATTGGACCCTAAACTCAGTATTGGTTTGTTTCGTACTGTTTGGGTGCATTTTGGATTTGTTTCGTTACTGCACGAAAACTCGGTGCAAAACGGGTTGAACTAGTGCAATTAATGAAGAAGTTTCGTGCCACGAAATCGCATCATAGTTTTTCGCAATGAACGCACCCGATCCACCCCATTGGACGCTAAACTCATGAATTGGTGCGTTTTGTAGTGTTTTGGGTGCATTTTGGATTGTTTCGTTACTGCATGAAACTTGATGCGAAATAGGCTGAACTGGTGCCTAATTAATGCAAAATTTCGTGCCACGAACTCGCATTGGAATTTTTGGCACGAACGGACGCGATCCACCCCATTGGACCCTAACTCAAGTATTGGTTTGTTTCGTACTGTTTGGGTGCATTTTGGATTTGTTTCGTTACTGCACGAAACTCGGTGCAAAACGGGTTGAACTAGTGCAATTAATGAAGAAGTTCGTGCCACGAAATCGCATCAGAGTTTTCGCAATGAACGCACCCGATCCACCCCATTGGACGCTAAACTCATGAATTGGTGCGTTTGTAGTGTTGGGTGCATTTGGATTGTTTCGTTACTGCATGAAACTTGATGCGAAATAGGCTGAACTTGGTGCAATTAATGCAAAAGTTTCGTGCCACGAACTCGCATTGGAATTTTTGGCAACGAACGGACGCGATCCACCCCATTGGACCCTAAACTCAAGTATTGGTTTGTTTCGTACTGTTTGGGTGCATTTTGGATTTGTTTCGTTACTGCACGAAACTCGGTGCAAACGGGTTGAACTAGTGCAATTAATGAAGAAGTTCGTGCCACGAAATCGCATCAGAGTTTTTCGCAATGAACGCACCCGATCCACCCCATTGGACGCTAAACTCATGAATTGGTTGCCGTTTTGTAGTGTTTGGGTGCATTTTGGATTGTTTCGTTACTGCATGAAACTTGATGCGAAATAGGCTGAATTGGTTGCAATTAATGCAAAATTTCGTGCCACGAACTCGCATTGGAATTTTTGGCAACGAACGGACGCGATCCACCCCATTGGACCCTAAACTCAAGTCTTGGTTTGTTTCGTACTGTTTGGGTGCATTTTGGATTTGTTTCGTTACTCTCACGAAACTCGGTTGCAAAACGGGTTGAACTAGTGCAATTAATGAAGAAGTTCGTGCCACGAAATCGCATCAGAGTTTTTCGCAATGAACGCACCCGATCCACCCCATTGGACGCTAAACTCATGAATTGGTGCGTTTTGTAGTGTTTGGGTGCATTTTGGATTGTTTCGTTACTTGCATGAAACTTGATGCGAAATAGGCTGAACTGGTGCAATTAATGCAAAATTTCGTGCCACGAACTCGCATTGGAATTTTTGGCAACGAACGGACGCGATCCACCCATTGGACCCTAAACTCAAGTATTGGTTTGTTTCGTACTGTTTTGGGTGCATTTTGGATTTGTTTCGTTACTGCACGAAACTCGGTGCAAAACGGGCTTGAACTAGTGCAATTAATGAAGAAGTTCGTGCCACGAAATCGCATCAGAGTTTTTCCGCAATGAACGCACCCGATCCACCCCATTGGACGCTAAACTCATGAATTGGTGCAGTTTTGTAGTGTTGGGTGCATTTTGGATTGTTTCGTTACTTGCATGAAACTTGATGCGAAATAGGCTGAACTATGGTGCAATTTAATGCAAATTTCGTGCCACGAACTCGCATTCGGAATTTTTGGCAACGAACGGACGCGATCCCACCCATTTGGACCCTAAACTCAAGTATTGGTTTGTTTCGTACTGTTTGGGTGCTATTTTTGATTGTTTCGTTACTGCACGAAACTCGGTGCAAAACGGGTTGAAACTAGTGCAATTAATGAAGAAGTTCGTGCCACGAAATCGCATCAGAGTTTTTCCGCAATGAACGCACCGATCCACCCCATTGGACGCTAAACTCATGAATTGGTGCGTTTTGTAGTGTTTGGGTGCATTTTGGATTGTTTCGTTACTGCATGAAACTTGATGCGAAATAGGCTGAACTGGTGCAATTAATGCAAAATTCGTGCCACGAACTCGCATTGGAATTTTTGGCAACGAACGGACGCGATCCACCCCATTGGACCCTAAACTCAAGTATTGGTTTGTTTCGTACTGTTTGGGTGCATTTTGGATTTGTTTCGTTACTGCACGAAACTCGGTTGCAAACGGGTTGGAACTAGTGCAATTAATGAAGAAAGTTCGTGCCACGAAATCGCATCAGAGTTTTTCCGCAATGAACGCACCCGATCCACCCCATTGGACGCTAAACTCATGAATTGGTGCGTTTTGTAGTGTTTGGGTGCATTTTGGATTGTTTTCGTTACTGCATGAAACTTGATGCGAAATAGGCTGAACTGGTTGCAATTAATGCAAAATTCGTGCCACGAACTCGCATTGGAATTTTTGGCAACGAACGGACGCGATCCACCCCATTGGACCCTAAACTCAGTATTGGTTTGTTTCGTACTGTTTGGGTGCATTTTTGGATTTGTTTCGTTACTGCACGAAACTCGGTGCAAAACGGGTTGAACTAGTGCAATTAATGAAGAAGTTCGTGCCACGAAATCGCATCAGAGTTTTTCGCAATGAACGCACCCGATCCACCCCATTGGACGCTAAACTCATGAATTGGTGCATTTTGTAGTGTTTGGGTGCATTTTGGATTGTTTCGTTACTTGCATGAAACTTGATGCGAAATAGGCTGAACTGGTGCTAATTAATGCCAAAATTTCGTGCCACGAACTCGCATCGGAATTTTTGGCAACGAACGGACGCGATCCACCCCATTGGACCCTAAACTCAAGTATTGGTTTGTTTCGTACTGTTTGGGTGCATTTTGGATTTGTTTCGTTACTGCACGAAACTCGGTGCAAAACGGGTTGAACTAGTGCAATTAATGAAGAAGTTCGTGCCACGAAATCGCATCAGAGTTTTTCGCAATGAACGCACCCGATCCACCCCATTGGACGCTAAACTCATGAATTGGTGCGTTTTGTAGTGTTTGGGTGCATTTTGGATTGTTTCGTTACTGCATGAAACTTGATGCGAAATTGGCTGAACTGGTGCAATTAATGCAAAATTTCGTGCCACGAACTCGCATTGGAATTTTTGGCAACGAACGGACGCGATCCACCCCATTGGACCCTAAACTCAAGTATTGGTTTGTTTCGTACTGTTTGGGTGCATTTTGGATTTGTTTCGTTACTGCACGAAACTCGGTGCAAAACGGGTTGAACTAGTGCAATTAATGAAGAAGTTCGTGCCACGAAATCGCATCAGAGTTTTCGCAATGAACGCACCCGATCCACCCCATTGGACGCTAAACTCATGAATTGGTGCGTTTTGTAGTGTTTGGGTGCATTTTGGATTGTTTCGTTACTGCATGAAACTTGATGCGAAATTGGCTGAACTGGTGCAATTAATGCAAAATTTCGTGCCACGAACTCGCATTGGAATTTTTGGCAACGAACGGACGCGATCCACCCCATTGGACCCTAAACTCAAGTATTGGTTTGTTTCGTACTGTTTGGGTGCATTTTGGATTTGTTTCGTTACTGCACGAAACTCGGTGCAAAACGGGTTGAACTAGTGCAATTAATGAAGAAGTTCGTGCCACGAAATCGCATCAGAGTTTTTCGCAATGAACGCACCCGATCCACCCCATTGGACGCTAAACTCATGAATTGGTGCGTTTTGTAGTGTTTGGGTGCATTTTGGATTGTTTCGTTACTGCATGAAACTTGATGCGAAATGGCTGAACTGGTGCAATTAATGCAAAATTTCGTGCCACGAACTCGCATTGGAATTTTTGGCAACGAACGGACGCGATCCACCCCATTGGACCCTAAACTCAAGTATTGGTTTGTTTCGTACTGTTTGGGTGCATTTTGGATTTGTTTCGTTACTGCACGAAACTCGGTGCAAAACGGGTTGAACTAGTGCAATTAATGAAGAAGTTCGTGCCACGAAATCGCATCAGAGTTTTTCGCAATGAACGCACCCGATCCACCCCATTGGACGCTAAACTCATGAATTGGTGCGTTTTGTAGTGTTTGGGTGCATTTTGGATTGTTTCGTTACTGCATGAAACTTGATGCGAAATAGGCTGAACTGGTGCAATTAATGCAAAATTTCGTGCCACGAACTCGCATTGGAATTTTTGGCAACGAACGGACGCGATCCACCCCATTGGACCCTAAACTCAAGTATTGGTTTGTTTCGTACTGTTTGGGTGCATTTTGGATTTGTTTCGTTACTGCACGAAACTCGGTGCAAAACGGGTTGAACTAGTGCAATTAATGAAGAAGTTCGTGCCACGAAATCGCATCAGAGTTTTTCGCAATGAACGCACCCGATCCACCCCATTGGACGCTAAACTCATGAATTGGTGCGTTTTGTAGTGTTTGGGTGCATTTTGGATTGTTTCGTTACTGCATGAAACTTGATGCGAAATAGGCTGAACTGGTGCAATTAATGCAAAATTTCGTGCCACGAACTCGCATTGGAATTTTTGGCAACGAACGGACGCGATCCACCCCATTGGACCCTAAACTCAAGTATTGGTTTGTTTCGTACTGTTTGGGTGCATTTTGGATTTGTTTCGTTACTGCACGAAACTCGGTGCAAAACGGGTTGAACTAGTGCAATTAATGAAGAAGTTCGTGCCACGAAATCGCATCAGAGTTTTTCGCAATGAACGCACCCGATCCACCCCATTGGACGCTAAACTCATGAATTGGTGCGTTTTGTAGTGTTTGGGTGCATTTTGGATTGTTTCGTTACTGCATGAAACTTGATGCGAAATAGGCTGAACTGGTGCAATTAATGCAAAATTTCGTGCCACGAACTCGCATTGGAATTTTTGGCAACGAACGGACGCGATCCACCCCATTGGACCCTAAACTCAAGTATTGGTTTGTTTCGTACTGTTTGGGTGCATTTTGGATTTGTTTCGTTACTGCACGAAACTCGGTGCAAAACGGGTTGAACTAGTGCAATTAATGAAGAAGTTCGTGCCACGAAATCGCATCAGAGTTTTTCGCAATGAACGCACCCGATCCACCCCATTGGACGCTAAACTCATGAATTGGTGCGTTTTGTAGTGTTTGGGTGCATTTTGGATTGTTTCGTTACTGCATGAAACTTGATGCGAAATTGGCTGAACTGGTGCAATTAATGCAAAATTTCGTGCCACGAACTCGCATTGGAATTTTTGGCAACGAACGGACGCGATCCACCCCATTGGACCCTAAACTCAAGTATTGGTTTGTTTCGTACTGTTTGGGTGCATTTTGGATTTGTTTCGTTACTGCACGAAACTCGGTGCAAAACGGGTTGAACTAGTGCAATTAATGAAGAAGTTCGTGCCACGAAATCGCATCAGAGTTTTTCGCAATGAACGCACCCGATCCACCCCATTGGACGCTAAACTCATGAATTGGTGCGTTTTGTAGTGTTTGGGTGCATTTTGGATTGTTTCGTTACTGCATGAAACTTGATGCGAAATTGGCTGAACTGGTGCAATTAATGCAAAATTTCGTGCCACGAACTCGCATTGGAATTTTTGGCAACGAACGGACGCGATCCACCCCATTGGACCCTAAACTCAAGTATTGGTTTGTTTCGTACTGTTTGGGTGCATTTTGGATTTGTTTCGTTACTGCACGAAACTCGGTGCAAAACGGGTTGAACTAGTGCAATTAATGAAGAAGTTCGTGCCACGAAATCGCATCAGAGTTTTTCGCAATGAACGCACCCGATCCACCCCATTGGACGCTAAACTCATGAATTGGTGCGTTTTGTAGTGTTTGGGTGCATTTTGGATTGTTTCGTTACTGCATGAAACTTGATGCGAAATTGGCTGAACTGGTGCAATTAATGCAAAATTTCGTGCCACGAACTCGCATTGGAATTTTTGGCAACGAACGGACGCGATCCACCCCATTGGACCCTAAACTCAAGTATTGGTTTGTTTCGTACTGTTTGGGTGCATTTTGGATTTGTTTCGTTACTGCACGAAACTCGGTGCAAAACGGGTTGAACTAGTGCAATTAATGAAGAAGTTCGTGCCACGAAATCGCATCAGAGTTTTTCGCAATGAACGCACCCGATCCACCCCATTGGACGCTAAACTCATGAATTGGTGCGTTTTGTAGTGTTTGGGTGCATTTTGGATTGTTTCGTTACTGCATGAAACTTGATGCGAAATAGGCTGAACTGGTGCAATTAATGCAAAATTTCGTGCCACGAACTCGCATTGGAATTTTTGGCAACGAACGGACGCGATCCACCCCATTGGACCCTAAACTCAAGTATTGGTTTGTTTCGTACTGTTTGGGTGCATTTTGGATTTGTTTCGTTACTGCACGAAACTCGGTGCAAAACGGGTTGAACTAGTGCAATTAATGAAGAAGTTCGTGCCACGAAATCGCATCAGAGTTTTTCGCAATGAACGCACCCGATCCACCCCATTGGACGCTAAACTCATGAATTGGTGCGTTTTGTAGTGTTTGGGTGCATTTTGGATTGTTTCGTTACTGCATGAAACTTGATGCGAAATAGGCTGAACTGGTGCAATTAATGCAAAATTTCGTGCCACGAACTCGCATTGGAATTTTTGGCAACGAACGGACGCGATCCACCCCATTGGACCCTAAACTCAAGTATTGGTTTGTTTCGTACTGTTTGGGTGCATTTTGGATTTGTTTCGTTACTGCACGAAACTCGGTGCAAAACGGGTTGAACTAGTGCAATTAATGAAGAAGTTCGTGCCACGAAATCGCATCAGAGTTTTTCGCAATGAACGCACCCGATCCACCCCATTGGACGCTAAACTCATGAATTGGTGCGTTTTGTAGTGTTTGGGTGCATTTTGGATTGTTTCGTTACTGCATGAAACTTGATGCGAAATAGGCTGAACTGGTGCAATTAATGCAAAATTTCGTGCCACGAACTCGCATTGGAATTTTTGGCAACGAACGGACGCGATCCACCCCATTGGACCCTAAACTCAAGTATTGGTTTGTTTCGTACTGTTTGGGTGCATTTTGGATTTGTTTCGTTACTGCACGAAACTCGGTGCAAAACGGGTTGAACTAGTGCAATTAATGAAGAAGTTCGTGCCACGAAATCGCATCAGAGTTTTTCGCAATGAACGCACCCGATCCACCCCATTGGACGCTAAACTCATGAATTGGTGCGTTTTGTAGTGTTTGGGTGCATTTTGGATTGTTTCGTTACTGCATGAAACTTGATGCGAAATTGGCTGAACTGGTGCAATTAATGCAAAATTTCGTGCCACGAACTCGCATTGGAATTTTTGGCAACGAACGGACGCGATCCACCCCATTGGACCCTAAACTCAAGTATTGGTTTGTTTCGTACTGTTTGGGTGCATTTTGGATTTGTTTCGTTACTGCACGAAACTCGGTGCAAAACGGGTTGAACTAGTGCAATTAATGAAGAAGTTCGTGCCACGAAATCGCATCAGAGTTTTTCGCAATGAACGCACCCGATCCACCCCATTGGACGCTAAACTCATGAATTGGTGCGTTTTGTAGTGTTTGGGTGCATTTTGGATTGTTTCGTTACTGCATGAAACTTGATGCGAAATAGGCTGAACTGGTGCAATTAATGCAAAATTTCGTGCCACGAACTCGCATTGGAATTTTTGGCAACGAACGGACGCGATCCACCCCATTGGACCCTAAACTCAAGTATTGGTTTGTTTCGTACTGTTTGGGTGCATTTTGGATTTGTTTCGTTACTGCACGAAACTCGGTGCAAAACGGGTTGAACTAGTGCAATTAATGAAGAAGTTCGTGCCACGAAATCGCATCAGAGTTTTTCGCAATGAACGCACCCGATCCACCCCATTGGACGCTAAACTCATGAATTGGTGCGTTTTGTAGTGTTTGGGTGCATTTTGGATTGTTTCGTTACTGCATGAAACTTGATGCGAAATAGGCTGAACTGGTGCAATTAATGCAAAATTTCGTGCCACGAACTCGCATTGGAATTTTTGGCAACGAACGGACGCGATCCACCCCATTGGACCCTAAACTCAAGTATTGGTTTGTTTCGTACTGTTTGGGTGCATTTTGGATTTGTTTCGTTACTGCACGAAACTCGGTGCAAAACGGGTTGAACTAGTGCAATTAATGAAGAAGTTCGTGCCACGAAATCGCATCAGAGTTTTTCGCAATGAACGCACCCGATCCACCCCATTGGACGCTAAACTCATGAATTGGTGCGTTTTGTAGTGTTTGGGTGCATTTTGGATTGTTTCGTTACTGCATGAAACTTGATGCGAAATAGGCTGAACTGGTGCAATTAATGCAAAATTTCGTGCCACGAACTCGCATTGGAATTTTTGGCAACGAACGGACGCGATCCACCCCATTGGACCCTAAACTCAAGTATTGGTTTGTTTCGTACTGTTTGGGTGCATTTTGGATTTGTTTCGTTACTGCACGAAACTCGGTGCAAAACGGGTTGAACTAGTGCAATTAATGAAGAAGTTCGTGCCACGAAATCGCATCAGAGTTTTTCGCAATGAACGCACCCGATCCACCCCATTGGACGCTAAACTCATGAATTGGTGCGTTTTGTAGTGTTTGGGTGCATTTTGGATTGTTTCGTTACTGCATGAAACTTGATGCGAAATAGGCTGAACTGGTGCAATTAATGCAAAATTTCGTGCCACGAACTCGCATTGGAATTTTTGGCAACGAACGGACGCGATCCACCCCATTGGACCCTAAACTCAAGTATTGGTTTGTTTCGTACTGTTTGGGTGCATTTTGGATTTGTTTCGTTACTGCACGAAACTCGGTGCAAAACGGGTTGAACTAGTGCAATTAATGAAGAAGTTCGTGCCACGAAATCGCATCAGAGTTTTTCGCAATGAACGCACCCGATCCACCCCATTGGACGCTAAACTCATGAATTGGTGCGTTTTGTAGTGTTTGGGTGCATTTTGGATTGTTTCGTTACTGCATGAAACTTGATGCGAAATTGGCTGAACTGGTGCAATTAATGCAAAATTTCGTGCCACGAACTCGCATTGGAATTTTTGGCAACGAACGGACGCGATCCACCCCATTGGACCCTAAACTCAAGTATTGGTTTGTTTCGTACTGTTTGGGTGCATTTTGGATTTGTTTCGTTACTGCACGAAACTCGGTGCAAAACGGGTTGAACTAGTGCAATTAATGAAGAAGTTCGTGCCACGAAATCGCATCAGAGTTTTTCGCAATGAACGCACCCGATCCACCCCATTGGACGCTAAACTCATGAATTGGTGCGTTTTGTAGTGTTTGGGTGCATTTTGGATTGTTTCGTTACTGCATGAAACTTGATGCGAAATAGGCTGAACTGGTGCAATTAATGCAAAATTTCGTGCCACGAACTCGCATTGGAATTTTTGGCAACGAACGGACGCGATCCACCCCATTGGACCCTAAACTCAAGTATTGGTTTGTTTCGTACTGTTTGGGTGCATTTTGGATTTGTTTCGTTACTGCACGAAACTCGGTGCAAAACGGGTTGAACTAGTGCAATTAATGAAGAAGTTCGTGCCACGAAATCGCATCAGAGTTTTTCGCAATGAACGCACCCGATCCACCCCATTGGACGCTAAACTCATGAATTGGTGCGTTTTGTAGTGTTTGGGTGCATTTTGGATTGTTTCGTTACTGCATGAAACTTGATGCGAAATAGGCTGAACTGGTGCAATTAATGCAAAATTTCGTGCCACGAACTCGCATTGGAATTTTTGGCAACGAACGGACGCGATCCACCCCATTGGACCCTAAACTCAAGTATTGGTTTGTTTCGTACTGTTTGGGTGCATTTTGGATTTGTTTCGTTACTGCACGAAACTCGGTGCAAAACGGGTTGAACTAGTGCAATTAATGAAGAAGTTCGTGCCACGAAATCGCATCAGAGTTTTTCGCAATGAACGCACCCGATCCACCCCATTGGACGCTAAACTCATGAATTGGTGCGTTTTGTAGTGTTTGGGTGCATTTTGGATTGTTTCGTTACTGCATGAAACTTGATGCGAAATTGGCTGAACTGGTGCAATTAATGCAAAATTTCGTGCCACGAACTCGCATTGGAATTTTTGGCAACGAACGGACGCGATCCACCCCATTGGACCCTAAACTCAAGTATTGGTTTGTTTCGTACTGTTTGGGTGCATTTTGGATTTGTTTCGTTACTGCACGAAACTCGGTGCAAAACGGGTTGAACTAGTGCAATTAATGAAGAAGTTCGTGCCACGAAATCGCATCAGAGTTTTTCGCAATGAACGCACCCGATCCACCCCATTGGACGCTAAACTCATGAATTGGTGCGTTTTGTAGTGTTTGGGTGCATTTTGGATTGTTTCGTTACTGCATGAAACTTGATGCGAAATAGGCTGAACTGGTGCAATTAATGCAAAATTTCGTGCCACGAACTCGCATTGGAATTTTTGGCAACGAACGGACGCGATCCACCCCATTGGACCCTAAACTCAAGTATTGGTTTGTTTCGTACTGTTTGGGTGCATTTTGGATTTGTTTCGTTACTGCACGAAACTCGGTGCAAAACGGGTTGAACTAGTGCAATTAATGAAGAAGTTCGTGCCACGAAATCGCATCAGAGTTTTTCGCAATGAACGCACCCGATCCACCCCATTGGACGCTAAACTCATGAATTGGTGCGTTTTGTAGTGTTTGGGTGCATTTTGGATTGTTTCGTTACTGCATGAAACTTGATGCGAAATAGGCTGAACTGGTGCAATTAATGCAAAATTTCGTGCCACGAACTCGCATTGGAATTTTTGGCAACGAACGGACGCGATCCACCCCATTGGACCCTAAACTCAAGTATTGGTTTGTTTCGTACTGTTTGGGTGCATTTTGGATTTGTTTCGTTACTGCACGAAACTCGGTGCAAAACGGGTTGAACTAGTGCAATTAATGAAGAAGTTCGTGCCACGAAATCGCATCAGAGTTTTTCGCAATGAACGCACCCGATCCACCCCATTGGACGCTAAACTCATGAATTGGTGCGTTTTGTAGTGTTTGGGTGCATTTTGGATTGTTTCGTTACTGCATGAAACTTGATGCGAAATTGGCTGAACTGGTGCAATTAATGCAAAATTTCGTGCCACGAACTCGCATTGGAATTTTTGGCAACGAACGGACGCGATCCACCCCATTGGACCCTAAACTCAAGTATTGGTTTGTTTCGTACTGTTTGGGTGCATTTTGGATTTGTTTCGTTACTGCACGAAACTCGGTGCAAAACGGGTTGAACTAGTGCAATTAATGAAGAAGTTCGTGCCACGAAATCGCATCAGAGTTTTTCGCAATGAACGCACCCGATCCACCCCATTGGACGCTAAACTCATGAATTGGTGCGTTTTGTAGTGTTTGGGTGCATTTTGGATTGTTTCGTTACTGCATGAAACTTGATGCGAAATTGGCTGAACTGGTGCAATTAATGCAAAATTTCGTGCCACGAACTCGCATTGGAATTTTTGGCAACGAACGGACGCGATCCACCCCATTGGACCCTAAACTCAAGTATTGGTTTGTTTCGTACTGTTTGGGTGCATTTTGGATTTGTTTCGTTACTGCACGAAACTCGGTGCAAAACGGGTTGAACTAGTGCAATTAATGAAGAAGTTCGTGCCACGAAATCGCATCAGAGTTTTTCGCAATGAACGCACCCGATCCACCCCATTGGACGCTAAACTCATGAATTGGTGCGTTTTGTAGTGTTTGGGTGCATTTTGGATTGTTTCGTTACTGCATGAAACTTGATGCGAAATAGGCTGAACTGGTGCAATTAATGCAAAATTTCGTGCCACGAACTCGCATTGGAATTTTTGGCAACGAACGGACGCGATCCACCCCATTGGACCCTAAACTCAAGTATTGGTTTGTTTCGTACTGTTTGGGTGCATTTTGGATTTGTTTCGTTACTGCACGAAACTCGGTGCAAAACGGGTTGAACTAGTGCAATTAATGAAGAAGTTCGTGCCACGAAATCGCATCAGAGTTTTTCGCAATGAACGCACCCGATCCACCCCATTGGACGCTAAACTCATGAATTGGTGCGTTTTGTAGTGTTTGGGTGCATTTTGGATTGTTTCGTTACTGCATGAAACTTGATGCGAAATAGGCTGAACTGGTGCAATTAATGCAAAATTTCGTGCCACGAACTCGCATTGGAATTTTTGGCAACGAACGGACGCGATCCACCCCATTGGACCCTAAACTCAAGTATTGGTTTGTTTCGTACTGTTTGGGTGCATTTTGGATTTGTTTCGTTACTGCACGAAACTCGGTGCAAAACGGGTTGAACTAGTGCAATTAATGAAGAAGTTCGTGCCACGAAATCGCATCAGAGTTTTTCGCAATGAACGCACCCGATCCACCCCATTGGACGCTAAACTCATGAATTGGTGCGTTTTGTAGTGTTTGGGTGCATTTTGGATTGTTTCGTTACTGCATGAAACTTGATGCGAAATTGGCTGAACTGGTGCAATTAATGCAAAATTTCGTGCCACGAACTCGCATTGGAATTTTTGGCAACGAACGGACGCGATCCACCCCATTGGACCCTAAACTCAAGTATTGGTTTGTTTCGTACTGTTTGGGTGCATTTTGGATTTGTTTCGTTACTGCACGAAACTCGGTGCAAAACGGGTTGAACTAGTGCAATTAATGAAGAAGTTCGTGCCACGAAATCGCATCAGAGTTTTTCGCAATGAACGCACCCGATCCACCCCATTGGACGCTAAACTCATGAATTGGTGCGTTTTGTAGTGTTTGGGTGCATTTTGGATTGTTTCGTTACTGCATGAAACTTGATGCGAAATAGGCTGAACTGGTGCAATTAATGCAAAATTTCGTGCCACGAACTCGCATTGGAATTTTTGGCAACGAACGGACGCGATCCACCCCATTGGACCCTAAACTCAAGTATTGGTTTGTTTCGTACTGTTTGGGTGCATTTTGGATTTGTTTCGTTACTGCACGAAACTCGGTGCAAAACGGGTTGAACTAGTGCAATTAATGAAGAAGTTCGTGCCACGAAATCGCATCAGAGTTTTTCGCAATGAACGCACCCGATCCACCCCATTGGACGCTAAACTCATGAATTGGTGCGTTTTGTAGTGTTTGGGTGCATTTTGGATTGTTTCGTTACTGCATGAAACTTGATGCGAAATAGGCTGAACTGGTGCAATTAATGCAAAATTTCGTGCCACGAACTCGCATTGGAATTTTTGGCAACGAACGGACGCGATCCACCCCATTGGACCCTAAACTCAAGTATTGGTTTGTTTCGTACTGTTTGGGTGCATTTTGGATTTGTTTCGTTACTGCACGAAACTCGGTGCAAAACGGGTTGAACTAGTGCAATTAATGAAGAAGTTCGTGCCACGAAATCGCATCAGAGTTTTTCGCAATGAACGCACCCGATCCACCCCATTGGACGCTAAACTCATGAATTGGTGCGTTTTGTAGTGTTTGGGTGCATTTTGGATTGTTTCGTTACTGCATGAAACTTGATGCGAAATAGGCTGAACTGGTGCAATTAATGCAAAATTTCGTGCCACGAACTCGCATTGGAATTTTTGGCAACGAACGGACGCGATCCACCCCATTGGACCCTAAACTCAAGTATTGGTTTGTTTCGTACTGTTTGGGTGCATTTTGGATTTGTTTCGTTACTGCACGAAACTCGGTGCAAAACGGGTTGAACTAGTGCAATTAATGAAGAAGTTCGTGCCACGAAATCGCATCAGAGTTTTTCGCAATGAACGCACCCGATCCACCCCATTGGACGCTAAACTCATGAATTGGTGCGTTTTGTAGTGTTTGGGTGCATTTTGGATTGTTTCGTTACTGCATGAAACTTGATGCGAAATAGGCTGAACTGGTGCAATTAATGCAAAATTTCGTGCCACGAACTCGCATTGGAATTTTTGGCAACGAACGGACGCGATCCACCCCATTGGACCCTAAACTCAAGTATTGGTTTGTTTCGTACTGTTTGGGTGCATTTTGGATTTGTTTCGTTACTGCACGAAACTCGGTGCAAAACGGGTTGAACTAGTGCAATTAATGAAGAAGTTCGTGCCACGAAATCGCATCAGAGTTTTTCGCAATGAACGCACCCGATCCACCCCATTGGACGCTAAACTCATGAATTGGTGCGTTTTGTAGTGTTTGGGTGCATTTTGGATTGTTTCGTTACTGCATGAAACTTGATGCGAAATAGGCTGAACTGGTGCAATTAATGCAAAATTTCGTGCCACGAACTCGCATTGGAATTTTTGGCAACGAACGGACGCGATCCACCCCATTGGACCCTAAACTCAAGTATTGGTTTGTTTCGTACTGTTTGGGTGCATTTTGGATTTGTTTCGTTACTGCACGAAACTCGGTGCAAAACGGGTTGAACTAGTGCAATTAATGAAGAAGTTCGTGCCACGAAATCGCATCAGAGTTTTTCGCAATGAACGCACCCGATCCACCCCATTGGACGCTAAACTCATGAATTGGTGCGTTTTGTAGTGTTTGGGTGCATTTTGGATTGTTTCGTTACTGCATGAAACTTGATGCGAAATTGGCTGAACTGGTGCAATTAATGCAAAATTTCGTGCCACGAACTCGCATTGGAATTTTTGGCAACGAACGGACGCGATCCACCCCATTGGACCCTAAACTCAAGTATTGGTTTGTTTCGTACTGTTTGGGTGCATTTTGGATTTGTTTCGTTACTGCACGAAACTCGGTGCAAAACGGGTTGAACTAGTGCAATTAATGAAGAAGTTCGTGCCACGAAATCGCATCAGAGTTTTTCGCAATGAACGCACCCGATCCACCCCATTGGACGCTAAACTCATGAATTGGTGCGTTTTGTAGTGTTTGGGTGCATTTTGGATTGTTTCGTTACTGCATGAAACTTGATGCGAAATAGGCTGAACTGGTGCAATTAATGCAAAATTTCGTGCCACGAACTCGCATTGGAATTTTTGGCAACGAACGGACGCGATCCACCCCATTGGACCCTAAACTCAAGTATTGGTTTGTTTCGTACTGTTTGGGTGCATTTTGGATTTGTTTCGTTACTGCACGAAACTCGGTGCAAAACGGGTTGAACTAGTGCAATTAATGAAGAAGTTCGTGCCACGAAATCGCATCAGAGTTTTCGCAATGAACGCACCCGATCCACCCCATTGGACGCTAAACTCATGAATTGGTGCGTTTTGTAGTGTTTGGGTGCATTTTGGATTGTTTCGTTACTGCATGAAACTTGATGCGAAATAGGCTGAACTGGTGCAATTAATGCAAAATTTCGTGCCACGAACTCGCATTGGAATTTTTGGCAACGAACGGACGCGATCCACCCCATTGGACCCTAAACTCAAGTATTGGTTTGTTTCGTACTGTTTGGGTGCATTTTGGATTTGTTTCGTTACTGCACGAAACTCGGTGCAAAACGGGTTGAACTAGTGCAATTAATGAAGAAGTTCGTGCCACGAAATCGCATCAGAGTTTTTCGCAATGAACGCACCCGATCCACCCCATTGGACGCTAAACTCATGAATTGGTGCGTTTTGTAGTGTTTGGGTGCATTTTGGATTGTTTCGTTACTGCATGAAACTTGATGCGAAATAGGCTGAATGGTGCAATTAATGCAAAATTTCGTGCCACGAACTCGCATTGGAATTTTTGGCAACGAACGGACGCGATCCACCCCATTGGACCCTAAACTCAAGTATTGGTTTGTTTCGTACTGTTTGGGTGCATTTTGGATTTGTTTCGTTACTGCACGAAACTCGGTGCAAAACGGGTTGAACTAGTGCAATTAATGAAGAAGTTCGTGCCACGAAATCGCATCAGAGTTTTTCGCAATGAACGCACCCGATCCACCCCATTGGACGCTAAACTCATGAATTGGTGCGTTTTGTAGTGTTTGGGTGCATTTTGGATTGTTTCGTTACTGCATGAAACTTGATGCGAAATAGGCTGAACTGGTGCAATTAATGCAAAATTTCGTGCCACGAACTCGCATTGGAATTTTTGGCAACGAACGGACGCGATCCACCCCATTGGACCCTAAACTCAAGTATTGGTTTGTTTCGTACTGTTTGGGTGCATTTTGGATTTGTTTCGTTACTGCACGAAACTCGGTGCAAAACGGGTTGAACTAGTGCAATTAATGAAGAAGTTCGTGCCACGAAATCGCATCAGAGTTTTTCGCAATGAACGCACCCGATCCACCCCATTGGACGCTAAACTCATGAATTGGTGCGTTTTGTAGTGTTTGGGTGCATTTTGGATTGTTTCGTTACTGCATGAAACTTGATGCGAAATAGGCTGAACTGGTGCAATTAATGCAAAATTTCGTGCCACGAACTCGCATTGGAATTTTTGGCAACGAACGGACGCGATCCACCCCATTGGACCCTAAACTCAAGTATTGGTTTGTTTCGTACTGTTTGGGTGCATTTTGGATTTGTTTCGTTACTGCACGAAACTCGGTGCAAAACGGGTTGAACTAGTGCAATTAATGAAGAAGTTCGTGCCACGAAATCGCATCAGAGTTTTTCGCAATGAACGCACCCGATCCACCCCATTGGACGCTAAACTCATGAATTGGTGCGTTTTGTAGTGTTTGGGTGCATTTTGGATTGTTTCGTTACTGCATGAAACTTGATGCGAAATAGGCTGAATGGTGCAATTAATGCAAAATTTCGTGCCACGAACTCGCATTGGAATTTTTGGCAACGAACGGACGCGATCCACCCCATTGGACCCTAAACTCAAGTATTGGTTTGTTTCGTACTGTTTGGGTGCATTTTGGATTTGTTTCGTTACTGCACGAAACTCGGTGCAAAACGGGTTGAACTAGTGCAATTAATGAAGAAGTTCGTGCCACGAAATCGCATCAGAGTTTTTCGCAATGAACGCACCCGATCCACCCCATTGGACGCTAAACTCATGAATTGGTGCGTTTTGTAGTGTTTGGGTGCATTTTGGATTGTTTCGTTACTGCATGAAACTTGATGCGAAATTGGCTGAACTGGTGCAATTAATGCAAAATTTCGTGCCACGAACTCGCATTGGAATTTTTGGCAACGAACGGACGCGATCCACCCCATTGGACCCTAAACTCAAGTATTGGTTTGTTTCGTACTGTTTGGGTGCATTTTGGATTTGTTTCGTTACTGCACGAAACTCGGTGCAAAACGGGTTGAACTAGTGCAATTAATGAAGAAGTTCGTGCCACGAAATCGCATCAGAGTTTTTCGCAATGAACGCACCCGATCCACCCCATTGGACGCTAAACTCATGAATTGGTGCGTTTTGTAGTGTTTGGGTGCATTTTGGATTGTTTCGTTACTGCATGAAACTTGATGCGAAATAGGCTGAACTGGTGCAATTAATGCAAAATTTCGTGCCACGAACTCGCATTGGAATTTTTGGCAACGAACGGACGCGATCCACCCCATTGGACCCTAAACTCAAGTATTGGTTTGTTTCGTACTGTTTGGGTGCATTTTGGATTTGTTTCGTTACTGCACGAAACTCGGTGCAAAACGGGTTGAACTAGTGCAATTAATGAAGAAGTTCGTGCCACGAAATCGCATCAGAGTTTTTCGCAATGAACGCACCCGATCCACCCCATTGGACGCTAAACTCATGAATTGGTGCGTTTTGTAGTGTTTGGGTGCATTTTGGATTGTTTCGTTACTGCATGAAACTTGATGCGAAATAGGCTGAATGGTGCAATTAATGCAAAATTTCGTGCCACGAACTCGCATTGGAATTTTTGGCAACGAACGGACGCGATCCACCCCATTGGACCCTAAACTCAAGTATTGGTTTGTTTCGTACTGTTTGGGTGCATTTTGGATTTGTTTCGTTACTGCACGAAACTCGGTGCAAAACGGGTTGAACTAGTGCAATTAATGAAGAAGTTCGTGCCACGAAATCGCATCAGAGTTTTTCGCAATGAACGCACCCGATCCACCCCATTGGACGCTAAACTCATGAATTGGTGCGTTTTGTAGTGTTTGGGTGCATTTTGGATTGTTTCGTTACTGCATGAAACTTGATGCGAAATTGGCTGAACTGGTGCAATTAATGCAAAATTTCGTGCCACGAACTCGCATTGGAATTTTTGGCAACGAACGGACGCGATCCACCCCATTGGACCCTAAACTCAAGTATTGGTTTGTTTCGTACTGTTTGGGTGCATTTTGGATTTGTTTCGTTACTGCACGAAACTCGGTGCAAAACGGGTTGAACTAGTGCAATTAATGAAGAAGTTCGTGCCACGAAATCGCATCAGAGTTTTTCGCAATGAACGCACCCGATCCACCCCATTGGACGCTAAACTCATGAATTGGTGCGTTTTGTAGTGTTTGGGTGCATTTTGGATTGTTTCGTTACTGCATGAAACTTGATGCGAAATTGGCTGAACTGGTGCAATTAATGCAAAATTTCGTGCCACGAACTCGCATTGGAATTTTTGGCAACGAACGGACGCGATCCACCCCATTGGACCCTAAACTCAAGTATTGGTTTGTTTCGTACTGTTTGGGTGCATTTTGGATTTGTTTCGTTACTGCACGAAACTCGGTGCAAAACGGGTTGAACTAGTGCAATTAATGAAGAAGTTCGTGCCACGAAATCGCATCAGAGTTTTTCGCAATGAACGCACCCGATCCACCCCATTGGACGCTAAACTCATGAATTGGTGCGTTTTGTAGTGTTTGGGTGCATTTTGGATTGTTTCGTTACTGCATGAAACTTGATGCGAAATAGGCTGAACTGGTGCAATTAATGCAAAATTTCGTGCCACGAACTCGCATTGGAATTTTTGGCAACGAACGGACGCGATCCACCCCATTGGACCCTAAACTCAAGTATTGGTTTGTTTCGTACTGTTTGGGTGCATTTTGGATTTGTTTCGTTACTGCACGAAACTCGGTGCAAAACGGGTTGAACTAGTGCAATTAATGAAGAAGTTCGTGCCACGAAATCGCATCAGAGTTTTTCGCAATGAACGCACCCGATCCACCCCATTGGACGCTAAACTCATGAATTGGTGCGTTTTGTAGTGTTTGGGTGCATTTTGGATTGTTTCGTTACTGCATGAAACTTGATGCGAAATAGGCTGAACTGGTGCAATTAATGCAAAATTTCGTGCCACGAACTCGCATTGGAATTTTTGGCAACGAACGGACGCGATCCACCCCATTGGACCCTAAACTCAAGTATTGGTTTGTTTCGTACTGTTTGGGTGCATTTTGGATTTGTTTCGTTACTGCACGAAACTCGGTGCAAAACGGGTTGAACTAGTGCAATTAATGAAGAAGTTCGTGCCACGAAATCGCATCAGAGTTTTTCGCAATGAACGCACCCGATCCACCCCATTGGACGCTAAACTCATGAATTGGTGCGTTTTGTAGTGTTTGGGTGCATTTTGGATTGTTTCGTTACTGCATGAAACTTGATGCGAAATAGGCTGAACTGGTGCAATTAATGCAAAATTTCGTGCCACGAACTCGCATTGGAATTTTTGGCAACGAACGGACGCGATCCACCCCATTGGACCCTAAACTCAAGTATTGGTTTGTTTCGTACTGTTTGGGTGCATTTTGGATTTGTTTCGTTACTGCACGAAACTCGGTGCAAAACGGGTTGAACTAGTGCAATTAATGAAGAAGTTCGTGCCACGAAATCGCATCAGAGTTTTTCGCAATGAACGCACCCGATCCACCCCATTGGACGCTAAACTCATGAATTGGTGCGTTTTGTAGTGTTTGGGTGCATTTTGGATTGTTTCGTTACTGCATGAAACTTGATGCGAAATAGGCTGAACTGGTGCAATTAATGCAAAATTTCGTGCCACGAACTCGCATTGGAATTTTTGGCAACGAACGGACGCGATCCACCCCATTGGACCCTAAACTCAAGTATTGGTTTGTTTCGTACTGTTTGGGTGCATTTTGGATTTGTTTCGTTACTGCACGAAACTCGGTGCAAAACGGGTTGAACTAGTGCAATTAATGAAGAAGTTCGTGCCACGAAATCGCATCAGAGTTTTTCGCAATGAACGCACCCGATCCACCCCATTGGACGCTAAACTCATGAATTGGTGCGTTTTGTAGTGTTTGGGTGCATTTTGGATTGTTTCGTTACTGCATGAAACTTGATGCGAAATAGGCTGAACTGGTGCAATTAATGCAAAATTTCGTGCCACGAACTCGCATTGGAATTTTTGGCAACGAACGGACGCGATCCACCCCATTGGACCCTAAACTCAAGTATTGGTTTGTTTCGTACTGTTTGGGTGCATTTTGGATTTGTTTCGTTACTGCACGAAACTCGGTGCAAAACGGGTTGAACTAGTGCAATTAATGAAGAAGTTCGTGCCACGAAATCGCATCAGAGTTTTTCGCAATGAACGCACCCGATCCACCCCATTGGACGCTAAACTCATGAATTGGTGCGTTTTGTAGTGTTTGGGTGCATTTTGGATTGTTTCGTTACTGCATGAAACTTGATGCGAAATTGGCTGAACTGGTGCAATTAATGCAAAATTTCGTGCCACGAACTCGCATTGGAATTTTTGGCAACGAACGGACGCGATCCACCCCATTGGACCCTAAACTCAAGTATTGGTTTGTTTCGTACTGTTTGGGTGCATTTTGGATTTGTTTCGTTACTGCACGAAACTCGGTGCAAAACGGGTTGAACTAGTGCAATTAATGAAGAAGTTCGTGCCACGAAATCGCATCAGAGTTTTTCGCAATGAACGCACCCGATCCACCCCATTGGACGCTAAACTCATGAATTGGTGCGTTTTGTAGTGTTTGGGTGCATTTTGGATTGTTTCGTTACTGCATGAAACTTGATGCGAAATAGGCTGAACTGGTGCAATTAATGCAAAATTTCGTGCCACGAACTCGCATTGGAATTTTTGGCAACGAACGGACGCGATCCACCCCATTGGACCCTAAACTCAAGTATTGGTTTGTTTCGTACTGTTTGGGTGCATTTTGGATTTGTTTCGTTACTGCACGAAACTCGGTGCAAAACGGGTTGAACTAGTGCAATTAATGAAGAAGTTCGTGCCACGAAATCGCATCAGAGTTTTTCGCAATGAACGCACCCGATCCACCCCATTGGACGCTAAACTCATGAATTGGTGCGTTTTGTAGTGTTTGGGTGCATTTTGGATTGTTTCGTTACTGCATGAAACTTGATGCGAAATAGGCTGAACTGGTGCAATTAATGCAAAATTTCGTGCCACGAACTCGCATTGGAATTTTTGGCAACGAACGGACGCGATCCACCCCATTGGACCCTAAACTCAAGTATTGGTTTGTTTCGTACTGTTTGGGTGCATTTTGGATTTGTTTCGTTACTGCACGAAACTCGGTGCAAAACGGGTTGAACTAGTGCAATTAATGAAGAAGTTCGTGCCACGAAATCGCATCAGAGTTTTTCGCAATGAACGCACCCGATCCACCCCATTGGACGCTAAACTCATGAATTGGTGCGTTTTGTAGTGTTTGGGTGCATTTTGGATTGTTTCGTTACTGCATGAAACTTGATGCGAAATTGGCTGAACTGGTGCAATTAATGCAAAATTTCGTGCCACGAACTCGCATTGGAATTTTTGGCAACGAACGGACGCGATCCACCCCATTGGACCCTAAACTCAAGTATTGGTTTGTTTCGTACTGTTTGGGTGCATTTTGGATTTGTTTCGTTACTGCACGAAACTCGGTGCAAAACGGGTTGAACTAGTGCAATTAATGAAGAAGTTCGTGCCACGAAATCGCATCAGAGTTTTTCGCAATGAACGCACCCGATCCACCCCATTGGACGCTAAACTCATGAATTGGTGCGTTTTGTAGTGTTTGGGTGCATTTTGGATTGTTTCGTTACTGCATGAAACTTGATGCGAAATAGGCTGAACTGGTGCAATTAATGCAAAATTTCGTGCCACGAACTCGCATTGGAATTTTTGGCAACGAACGGACGCGATCCACCCCATTGGACCCTAAACTCAAGTATTGGTTTGTTTCGTACTGTTTGGGTGCATTTTGGATTTGTTTCGTTACTGCACGAAACTCGGTGCAAAACGGGTTGAACTAGTGCAATTAATGAAGAAGTTCGTGCCACGAAATCGCATCAGAGTTTTTCGCAATGAACGCACCCGATCCACCCCATTGGACGCTAAACTCATGAATTGGTGCGTTTTGTAGTGTTTGGGTGCATTTTGGATTGTTTCGTTACTGCATGAAACTTGATGCGAAATAGGCTGAACTGGTGCAATTAATGCAAAATTTCGTGCCACGAACTCGCATTGGAATTTTTGGCAACGAACGGACGCGATCCACCCCATTGGACCCTAAACTCAAGTATTGGTTTGTTTCGTACTGTTTGGGTGCATTTTGGATTTGTTTCGTTACTGCACGAAACTCGGTGCAAAACGGGTTGAACTAGTGCAATTAATGAAGAAGTTCGTGCCACGAAATCGCATCAGAGTTTTTCGCAATGAACGCACCCGATCCACCCCATTGGACGCTAAACTCATGAATTGGTGCGTTTTGTAGTGTTTGGGTGCATTTTGGATTGTTTCGTTACTGCATGAAACTTGATGCGAAATTGGCTGAACTGGTGCAATTAATGCAAAATTTCGTGCCACGAACTCGCATTGGAATTTTTGGCAACGAACGGACGCGATCCACCCCATTGGACCCTAAACTCAAGTATTGGTTTGTTTCGTACTGTTTGGGTGCATTTTGGATTTGTTTCGTTACTGCACGAAACTCGGTGCAAAACGGGTTGAACTAGTGCAATTAATGAAGAAGTTCGTGCCACGAAATCGCATCAGAGTTTTTCGCAATGAACGCACCCGATCCACCCCATTGGACGCTAAACTCATGAATTGGTGCGTTTTGTAGTGTTTGGGTGCATTTTGGATTGTTTCGTTACTGCATGAAACTTGATGCGAAATAGGCTGAACTGGTGCAATTAATGCAAAATTTCGTGCCACGAACTCGCATTGGAATTTTTGGCAACGAACGGACGCGATCCACCCCATTGGACCCTAAACTCAAGTATTGGTTTGTTTCGTACTGTTTGGGTGCATTTTGGATTTGTTTCGTTACTGCACGAAACTCGGTGCAAAACGGGTTGAACTAGTGCAATTAATGAAGAAGTTCGTGCCACGAAATCGCATCAGAGTTTTTCGCAATGAACGCACCCGATCCACCCCATTGGACGCTAAACTCATGAATTGGTGCGTTTTGTAGTGTTTGGGTGCATTTTGGATTGTTTCGTTACTGCATGAAACTTGATGCGAAATAGGCTGAACTGGTGCAATTAATGCAAAATTTCGTGCCACGAACTCGCATTGGAATTTTTGGCAACGAACGGACGCGATCCACCCCATTGGACCCTAAACTCAAGTATTGGTTTGTTTCGTACTGTTTGGGTGCATTTTGGATTTGTTTCGTTACTGCACGAAACTCGGTGCAAAACGGGTTGAACTAGTGCAATTAATGAAGAAGTTCGTGCCACGAAATCGCATCAGAGTTTTCGCAATGAACGCACCCGATCCACCCCATTGGACGCTAAACTCATGAATTGGTGCGTTTTGTAGTGTTTGGGTGCATTTTGGATTGTTTCGTTACTGCATGAAACTTGATGCGAAATAGGCTGAACTGGTGCAATTAATGCAAAATTTCGTGCCACGAACTCGCATTGGAATTTTTGGCAACGAACGGACGCGATCCACCCCATTGGACCCTAAACTCAAGTATTGGTTTGTTTCGTACTGTTTGGGTGCATTTTGGATTTGTTTCGTTACTGCACGAAACTCGGTGCAAAACGGGTTGAACTAGTGCAATTAATGAAGAAGTTCGTGCCACGAAATCGCATCAGAGTTTTTCGCAATGAACGCACCCGATCCACCCCATTGGACGCTAAACTCATGAATTGGTGCGTTTTGTAGTGTTTGGGTGCATTTTGGATTGTTTCGTTACTGCATGAAACTTGATGCGAAATAGGCTGAACTGGTGCAATTAATGCAAAATTTCGTGCCACGAACTCGCATTGGAATTTTTGGCAACGAACGGACGCGATCCACCCCATTGGACCCTAAACTCAAGTATTGGTTTGTTTCGTACTGTTTGGGTGCATTTTGGATTTGTTTCGTTACTGCACGAAACTCGGTGCAAAACGGGTTGAACTAGTGCAATTAATGAAGAAGTTCGTGCCACGAAATCGCATCAGAGTTTTCGCAATGAACGCACCCGATCCACCCCATTGGACGCTAAACTCATGAATTGGTGCGTTTTGTAGTGTTTGGGTGCATTTTGGATTGTTTCGTTACTGCATGAAACTTGATGCGAAATAGGCTGAACTGGTGCAATTAATGCAAAATTTCGTGCCACGAACTCGCATTGGAATTTTTGGCAACGAACGGACGCGATCCACCCCATTGGACCCTAAACTCAAGTATTGGTTTGTTTCGTACTGTTTGGGTGCATTTTGGATTTGTTTCGTTACTGCACGAAACTCGGTGCAAAACGGGTTGAACTAGTGCAATTAATGAAGAAGTTCGTGCCACGAAATCGCATCAGAGTTTTTCGCAATGAACGCACCCGATCCACCCCATTGGACGCTAAACTCATGAATTGGTGCGTTTTGTAGTGTTTGGGTGCATTTTGGATTGTTTCGTTACTGCATGAAACTTGATGCGAAATAGGCTGAATGGTGCAATTAATGCAAAATTTCGTGCCACGAACTCGCATTGGAATTTTTGGCAACGAACGGACGCGATCCACCCCATTGGACCCTAAACTCAAGTATTGGTTTGTTTCGTACTGTTTGGGTGCATTTTGGATTTGTTTCGTTACTGCACGAAACTCGGTGCAAAACGGGTTGAACTAGTGCAATTAATGAAGAAGTTCGTGCCACGAAATCGCATCAGAGTTTTTCGCAATGAACGCACCCGATCCACCCCATTGGACGCTAAACTCATGAATTGGTGCGTTTTGTAGTGTTTGGGTGCATTTTGGATTGTTTCGTTACTGCATGAAACTTGATGCGAAATGGCTGAACTGGTGCAATTAATGCAAAATTTCGTGCCACGAACTCGCATTGGAATTTTTGGCAACGAACGGACGCGATCCACCCCATTGGACCCTAAACTCAAGTATTGGTTTGTTTCGTACTGTTTGGGTGCATTTTGGATTTGTTTCGTTACTGCACGAAACTCGGTGCAAAACGGGTTGAACTAGTGCAATTAATGAAGAAGTTCGTGCCACGAAATCGCATCAGAGTTTTTCGCAATGAACGCACCCGATCCACCCCATTGGACGCTAAACTCATGAATTGGTGCGTTTTGTAGTGTTTGGGTGCATTTTGGATTGTTTCGTTACTGCATGAAACTTGATGCGAAATTGGCTGAACTGGTGCAATTAATGCAAAATTTCGTGCCACGAACTCGCATTGGAATTTTTGGCAACGAACGGACGCGATCCACCCCATTGGACCCTAAACTCAAGTATTGGTTTGTTTCGTACTGTTTGGGTGCATTTTGGATTTGTTTCGTTACTGCACGAAACTCGGTGCAAAACGGGTTGAACTAGTGCAATTAATGAAGAAGTTCGTGCCACGAAATCGCATCAGAGTTTTTCGCAATGAACGCACCCGATCCACCCCATTGGACGCTAAACTCATGAATTGGTGCGTTTTGTAGTGTTTGGGTGCATTTTGGATTGTTTCGTTACTGCATGAAACTTGATGCGAAATAGGCTGAACTGGTGCAATTAATGCAAAATTTCGTGCCACGAACTCGCATTGGAATTTTTGGCAACGAACGGACGCGATCCACCCCATTGGACCCTAAACTCAAGTATTGGTTTGTTTCGTACTGTTTGGGTGCATTTTGGATTTGTTTCGTTACTGCACGAAACTCGGTGCAAAACGGGTTGAACTAGTGCAATTAATGAAGAAGTTCGTGCCACGAAATCGCATCAGAGTTTTTCGCAATGAACGCACCCGATCCACCCCATTGGACGCTAAACTCATGAATTGGTGCGTTTTGTAGTGTTTGGGTGCATTTTGGATTGTTTCGTTACTGCATGAAACTTGATGCGAAATAGGCTGAACTGGTGCAATTAATGCAAAATTTCGTGCCACGAACTCGCATTGGAATTTTTGGCAACGAACGGACGCGATCCACCCCATTGGACCCTAAACTCAAGTATTGGTTTGTTTCGTACTGTTTGGGTGCATTTTGGATTTGTTTCGTTACTGCACGAAACTCGGTGCAAAACGGGTTGAACTAGTGCAATTAATGAAGAAGTTCGTGCCACGAAATCGCATCAGAGTTTTTCGCAATGAACGCACCCGATCCACCCCATTGGACGCTAAACTCATGAATTGGTGCGTTTTGTAGTGTTTGGGTGCATTTTGGATTGTTTCGTTACTGCATGAAACTTGATGCGAAATTGGCTGAACTGGTGCAATTAATGCAAAATTTCGTGCCACGAACTCGCATTGGAATTTTTGGCAACGAACGGACGCGATCCACCCCATTGGACCCTAAACTCAAGTATTGGTTTGTTTCGTACTGTTTGGGTGCATTTTGGATTTGTTTCGTTACTGCACGAAACTCGGTGCAAAACGGGTTGAACTAGTGCAATTAATGAAGAAGTTCGTGCCACGAAATCGCATCAGAGTTTTTCGCAATGAACGCACCCGATCCACCCCATTGGACGCTAAACTCATGAATTGGTGCGTTTTGTAGTGTTTGGGTGCATTTTGGATTGTTTCGTTACTGCATGAAACTTGATGCGAAATAGGCTGAACTGGTGCAATTAATGCAAAATTTCGTGCCACGAACTCGCATTGGAATTTTTGGCAACGAACGGACGCGATCCACCCCATTGGACCCTAAACTCAAGTATTGGTTTGTTTCGTACTGTTTGGGTGCATTTTGGATTTGTTTCGTTACTGCACGAAACTCGGTGCAAAACGGGTTGAACTAGTGCAATTAATGAAGAAGTTCGTGCCACGAAATCGCATCAGAGTTTTTCGCAATGAACGCACCCGATCCACCCCATTGGACGCTAAACTCATGAATTGGTGCGTTTTGTAGTGTTTGGGTGCATTTTGGATTGTTTCGTTACTGCATGAAACTTGATGCGAAATAGGCTGAACTGGTGCAATTAATGCAAAATTTCGTGCCACGAACTCGCATTGGAATTTTTGGCAACGAACGGACGCGATCCACCCCATTGGACCCTAAACTCAAGTATTGGTTTGTTTCGTACTGTTTGGGTGCATTTTGGATTTGTTTCGTTACTGCACGAAACTCGGTGCAAAACGGGTTGAACTAGTGCAATTAATGAAGAAGTTCGTGCCACGAAATCGCATCAGAGTTTTTCGCAATGAACGCACCCGATCCACCCCATTGGACGCTAAACTCATGAATTGGTGCGTTTTGTAGTGTTTGGGTGCATTTTGGATTGTTTCGTTACTGCATGAAACTTGATGCGAAATAGGCTGAACTGGTGCAATTAATGCAAAATTTCGTGCCACGAACTCGCATTGGAATTTTTGGCAACGAACGGACGCGATCCACCCCATTGGACCCTAAACTCAAGTATTGGTTTGTTTCGTACTGTTTGGGTGCATTTTGGATTTGTTTCGTTACTGCACGAAACTCGGTGCAAAACGGGTTGAACTAGTGCAATTAATGAAGAAGTTCGTGCCACGAAATCGCATCAGAGTTTTTCGCAATGAACGCACCCGATCCACCCCATTGGACGCTAAACTCATGAATTGGTGCGTTTTGTAGTGTTTGGGTGCATTTTGGATTGTTTCGTTACTGCATGAAACTTGATGCGAAATTGGCTGAACTGGTGCAATTAATGCAAAATTTCGTGCCACGAACTCGCATTGGAATTTTTGGCAACGAACGGACGCGATCCACCCCATTGGACCCTAAACTCAAGTATTGGTTTGTTTCGTACTGTTTGGGTGCATTTTGGATTTGTTTCGTTACTGCACGAAACTCGGTGCAAAACGGGTTGAACTAGTGCAATTAATGAAGAAGTTCGTGCCACGAAATCGCATCAGAGTTTTTCGCAATGAACGCACCCGATCCACCCCATTGGACGCTAAACTCATGAATTGGTGCGTTTTGTAGTGTTTGGGTGCATTTTGGATTGTTTCGTTACTGCATGAAACTTGATGCGAAATTGGCTGAACTGGTGCAATTAATGCAAAATTTCGTGCCACGAACTCGCATTGGAATTTTTGGCAACGAACGGACGCGATCCACCCCATTGGACCCTAAACTCAAGTATTGGTTTGTTTCGTACTGTTTGGGTGCATTTTGGATTTGTTTCGTTACTGCACGAAACTCGGTGCAAAACGGGTTGAACTAGTGCAATTAATGAAGAAGTTCGTGCCACGAAATCGCATCAGAGTTTTTCGCAATGAACGCACCCGATCCACCCCATTGGACGCTAAACTCATGAATTGGTGCGTTTTGTAGTGTTTGGGTGCATTTTGGATTGTTTCGTTACTGCATGAAACTTGATGCGAAATAGGCTGAACTGGTGCAATTAATGCAAAATTTCGTGCCACGAACTCGCATTGGAATTTTTGGCAACGAACGGACGCGATCCACCCCATTGGACCCTAAACTCAAGTATTGGTTTGTTTCGTACTGTTTGGGTGCATTTTGGATTTGTTTCGTTACTGCACGAAACTCGGTGCAAAACGGGTTGAACTAGTGCAATTAATGAAGAAGTTCGTGCCACGAAATCGCATCAGAGTTTTCGCAATGAACGCACCCGATCCACCCCATTGGACGCTAAACTCATGAATTGGTGCGTTTTGTAGTGTTTGGGTGCATTTTGGATTGTTTCGTTACTGCATGAAACTTGATGCGAAATTGGCTGAACTGGTGCAATTAATGCAAAATTTCGTGCCACGAACTCGCATTGGAATTTTTGGCAACGAACGGACGCGATCCACCCCATTGGACCCTAAACTCAAGTATTGGTTTGTTTCGTACTGTTTGGGTGCATTTTGGATTTGTTTCGTTACTGCACGAAACTCGGTGCAAAACGGGTTGAACTAGTGCAATTAATGAAGAAGTTCGTGCCACGAAATCGCATCAGAGTTTTTCGCAATGAACGCACCCGATCCACCCCATTGGACGCTAAACTCATGAATTGGTGCGTTTTGTAGTGTTTGGGTGCATTTTGGATTGTTTCGTTACTGCATGAAACTTGATGCGAAATTGGCTGAACTGGTGCAATTAATGCAAAATTTCGTGCCACGAACTCGCATTGGAATTTTTGGCAACGAACGGACGCGATCCACCCCATTGGACCCTAAACTCAAGTATTGGTTTGTTTCGTACTGTTTGGGTGCATTTTGGATTTGTTTCGTTACTGCACGAAACTCGGTGCAAAACGGGTTGAACTAGTGCAATTAATGAAGAAGTTCGTGCCACGAAATCGCATCAGAGTTTTTCGCAATGAACGCACCCGATCCACCCCATTGGACGCTAAACTCATGAATTGGTGCGTTTTGTAGTGTTTGGGTGCATTTTGGATTGTTTCGTTACTGCATGAAACTTGATGCGAAATTGGCTGAACTGGTGCAATTAATGCAAAATTTCGTGCCACGAACTCGCATTGGAATTTTTGGCAACGAACGGACGCGATCCACCCCATTGGACCCTAAACTCAAGTATTGGTTTGTTTCGTACTGTTTGGGTGCATTTTGGATTTGTTTCGTTACTGCACGAAACTCGGTGCAAAACGGGTTGAACTAGTGCAATTAATGAAGAAGTTCGTGCCACGAAATCGCATCAGAGTTTTTCGCAATGAACGCACCCGATCCACCCCATTGGACGCTAAACTCATGAATTGGTGCGTTTTGTAGTGTTTGGGTGCATTTTGGATTGTTTCGTTACTGCATGAAACTTGATGCGAAATTGGCTGAACTGGTGCAATTAATGCAAAATTTCGTGCCACGAACTCGCATTGGAATTTTTGGCAACGAACGGACGCGATCCACCCCATTGGACCCTAAACTCAAGTATTGGTTTGTTTCGTACTGTTTGGGTGCATTTTGGATTTGTTTCGTTACTGCACGAAACTCGGTGCAAAACGGGTTGAACTAGTGCAATTAATGAAGAAGTTCGTGCCACGAAATCGCATCAGAGTTTTTCGCAATGAACGCACCCGATCCACCCCATTGGACGCTAAACTCATGAATTGGTGCGTTTTGTAGTGTTTGGGTGCATTTTGGATTGTTTCGTTACTGCATGAAACTTGATGCGAAATTGGCTGAACTGGTGCAATTAATGCAAAATTTCGTGCCACGAACTCGCATTGGAATTTTTGGCAACGAACGGACGCGATCCACCCCATTGGACCCTAAACTCAAGTATTGGTTTGTTTCGTACTGTTTGGGTGCATTTTGGATTTGTTTCGTTACTGCACGAAACTCGGTGCAAAACGGGTTGAACTAGTGCAATTAATGAAGAAGTTCGTGCCACGAAATCGCATCAGAGTTTTTCGCAATGAACGCACCCGATCCACCCCATTGGACGCTAAACTCATGAATTGGTGCGTTTTGTAGTGTTTGGGTGCATTTTGGATTGTTTCGTTACTGCATGAAACTTGATGCGAAATAGGCTGAACTGGTGCAATTAATGCAAAATTTCGTGCCACGAACTCGCATTGGAATTTTTGGCAACGAACGGACGCGATCCACCCCATTGGACCCTAAACTCAAGTATTGGTTTGTTTCGTACTGTTTGGGTGCATTTTGGATTTGTTTCGTTACTGCACGAAACTCGGTGCAAAACGGGTTGAACTAGTGCAATTAATGAAGAAGTTCGTGCCACGAAATCGCATCAGAGTTTTTCGCAATGAACGCACCCGATCCACCCCATTGGACGCTAAACTCATGAATTGGTGCGTTTTGTAGTGTTTGGGTGCATTTTGGATTGTTTCGTTACTGCATGAAACTTGATGCGAAATAGGCTGAACTGGTGCAATTAATGCAAAATTTCGTGCCACGAACTCGCATTGGAATTTTTGGCAACGAACGGACGCGATCCACCCCATTGGACCCTAAACTCAAGTATTGGTTTGTTTCGTACTGTTTGGGTGCATTTTGGATTTGTTTCGTTACTGCACGAAACTCGGTGCAAAACGGGTTGAACTAGTGCAATTAATGAAGAAGTTCGTGCCACGAAATCGCATCAGAGTTTTTCGCAATGAACGCACCCGATCCACCCCATTGGACGCTAAACTCATGAATTGGTGCGTTTTGTAGTGTTTGGGTGCATTTTGGATTGTTTCGTTACTGCATGAAACTTGATGCGAAATGGCTGAACTGGTGCAATTAATGCAAAATTTCGTGCCACGAACTCGCATTGGAATTTTTGGCAACGAACGGACGCGATCCACCCCATTGGACCCTAAACTCAAGTATTGGTTTGTTTCGTACTGTTTGGGTGCATTTTGGATTTGTTTCGTTACTGCACGAAACTCGGTGCAAAACGGGTTGAACTAGTGCAATTAATGAAGAAGTTCGTGCCACGAAATCGCATCAGAGTTTTTCGCAATGAACGCACCCGATCCACCCCATTGGACGCTAAACTCATGAATTGGTGCGTTTTGTAGTGTTTGGGTGCATTTTGGATTGTTTCGTTACTGCATGAAACTTGATGCGAAATTGGCTGAACTGGTGCAATTAATGCAAAATTTCGTGCCACGAACTCGCATTGGAATTTTTGGCAACGAACGGACGCGATCCACCCCATTGGACCCTAAACTCAAGTATTGGTTTGTTTCGTACTGTTTGGGTGCATTTTGGATTTGTTTCGTTACTGCACGAAACTCGGTGCAAAACGGGTTGAACTAGTGCAATTAATGAAGAAGTTCGTGCCACGAAATCGCATCAGAGTTTTTCGCAATGAACGCACCCGATCCACCCCATTGGACGCTAAACTCATGAATTGGTGCGTTTTGTAGTGTTTGGGTGCATTTTGGATTGTTTCGTTACTGCATGAAACTTGATGCGAAATGGCTGAACTGGTGCAATTAATGCAAAATTTCGTGCCACGAACTCGCATTGGAATTTTTGGCAACGAACGGACGCGATCCACCCCATTGGACCCTAAACTCAAGTATTGGTTTGTTTCGTACTGTTTGGGTGCATTTTGGATTTGTTTCGTTACTGCACGAAACTCGGTGCAAAACGGGTTGAACTAGTGCAATTAATGAAGAAGTTCGTGCCACGAAATCGCATCAGAGTTTTTCGCAATGAACGCACCCGATCCACCCCATTGGACGCTAAACTCATGAATTGGTGCGTTTTGTAGTGTTTGGGTGCATTTTGGATTGTTTCGTTACTGCATGAAACTTGATGCGAAATTGGCTGAACTGGTGCAATTAATGCAAAATTTCGTGCCACGAACTCGCATTGGAATTTTTGGCAACGAACGGACGCGATCCACCCCATTGGACCCTAAACTCAAGTATTGGTTTGTTTCGTACTGTTTGGGTGCATTTTGGATTTGTTTCGTTACTGCACGAAACTCGGTGCAAAACGGGTTGAACTAGTGCAATTAATGAAGAAGTTCGTGCCACGAAATCGCATCAGAGTTTTTCGCAATGAACGCACCCGATCCACCCCATTGGACGCTAAACTCATGAATTGGTGCGTTTTGTAGTGTTTGGGTGCATTTTGGATTGTTTCGTTACTGCATGAAACTTGATGCGAAATAGGCTGAACTGGTGCAATTAATGCAAAATTTCGTGCCACGAACTCGCATTGGAATTTTTGGCAACGAACGGACGCGATCCACCCCATTGGACCCTAAACTCAAGTATTGGTTTGTTTCGTACTGTTTGGGTGCATTTTGGATTTGTTTCGTTACTGCACGAAACTCGGTGCAAAACGGGTTGAACTAGTGCAATTAATGAAGAAGTTCGTGCCACGAAATCGCATCAGAGTTTTTCGCAATGAACGCACCCGATCCACCCCATTGGACGCTAAACTCATGAATTGGTGCGTTTTGTAGTGTTTGGGTGCATTTTGGATTGTTTCGTTACTGCATGAAACTTGATGCGAAATTGGGTGCAATTAATGCAAAATTTCGTGCCACGAACTCGCATTGGAATTTTTGGCAACGAACGGACGCGATCCACCCCATTGGACCCTAAACTCAAGTATTGGTTTGTTTCGTACTGTTTGGGTGCATTTTGGATTTGTTTCGTTACTGCACGAAACTCGGTGCAAAACGGGTTGAACTAGTGCAATTAATGAAGAAGTTCGTGCCACGAAATCGCATCAGAGTTTTTCGCAATGAACGCACCCGATCCACCCCATTGGACGCTAAACTCATGAATTGGTGCGTTTTGTAGTGTTTGGGTGCATTTTGGATTGTTTCGTTACTGCATGAAACTTGATGCGAAATAGGCTGAACTGGTGCAATTAATGCAAAATTTCGTGCCACGAACTCGCATTGGAATTTTTGGCAACGAACGGACGCGATCCACCCCATTGGACCCTAAACTCAAGTATTGGTTTGTTTCGTACTGTTTGGGTGCATTTTGGATTTGTTTCGTTACTGCACGAAACTCGGTGCAAAACGGGTTGAACTAGTGCAATTAATGAAGAAGTTCGTGCCACGAAATCGCATCAGAGTTTTTCGCAATGAACGCACCCGATCCACCCCATTGGACGCTAAACTCATGAATTGGTGCGTTTTGTAGTGTTTGGGTGCATTTTGGATTGTTTCGTTACTGCATGAAACTTGATGCGAAATTGGCTGAACTGGTGCAATTAATGCAAAATTTCGTGCCACGAACTCGCATTGGAATTTTTGGCAACGAACGGACGCGATCCACCCCATTGGACCCTAAACTCAAGTATTGGTTTGTTTCGTACTGTTTGGGTGCATTTTGGATTTGTTTCGTTACTGCACGAAACTCGGTGCAAAACGGGTTGAACTAGTGCAATTAATGAAGAAGTTCGTGCCACGAAATCGCATCAGAGTTTTTCGCAATGAACGCACCCGATCCACCCCATTGGACGCTAAACTCATGAATTGGTGCGTTTTGTAGTGTTTGGGTGCATTTTGGATTGTTTCGTTACTGCATGAAACTTGATGCGAAATAGGCTGAACTGGTGCAATTAATGCAAAATTTCGTGCCACGAACTCGCATTGGAATTTTTGGCAACGAACGGACGCGATCCACCCCATTGGACCCTAAACTCAAGTATTGGTTTGTTTCGTACTGTTTGGGTGCATTTTGGATTTGTTTCGTTACTGCACGAAACTCGGTGCAAAACGGGTTGAACTAGTGCAATTAATGAAGAAGTTCGTGCCACGAAATCGCATCAGAGTTTTCGCAATGAACGCACCCGATCCACCCCATTGGACGCTAAACTCATGAATTGGTGCGTTTTGTAGTGTTTGGGTGCATTTTGGATTGTTTCGTTACTGCATGAAACTTGATGCGAAATTGGCTGAACTGGTCAATTAATGCAAAATTTCGTGCCACGAACTCGCATTGGAATTTTTGGCAACGAACGGACGCGATCCACCCCATTGGACCCTAAACTCAAGTATTGGTTTGTTTCGTACTGTTTGGGTGCATTTTGGATTTGTTTCGTTACTGCACGAAACTCGGTGCAAAACGGGTTGAACTAGTGCAATTAATGAAGAAGTTCGTGCCACGAAATCGCATCAGAGTTTTTCGCAATGAACGCACCCGATCCACCCCATTGGACGCTAAACTCATGAATTGGTGCGTTTTGTAGTGTTTGGGTGCATTTTGGATTGTTTCGTTACTGCATGAAACTTGATGCGAAATTGGCTGAACTGGTGCAATTAATGCAAAATTTCGTGCCACGAACTCGCATTGGAATTTTTGGCAACGAACGGACGCGATCCACCCCATTGGACCCTAAACTCAAGTATTGGTTTGTTTCGTACTGTTTGGGTGCATTTTGGATTTGTTTCGTTACTGCACGAAACTCGGTGCAAAACGGGTTGAACTAGTGCAATTAATGAAGAAGTTCGTGCCACGAAATCGCATCAGAGTTTTCGCAATGAACGCACCCGATCCACCCCATTGGACGCTAAACTCATGAATTGGTGCGTTTTGTAGTGTTTGGGTGCATTTTGGATTGTTTCGTTACTGCATGAAACTTGATGCGAAATAGGCTGAACTGGTGCAATTAATGCAAAATTTCGTGCCACGAACTCGCATTGGAATTTTTGGCAACGAACGGACGCGATCCACCCCATTGGACCCTAAACTCAAGTATTGGTTTGTTTCGTACTGTTTGGGTGCATTTTGGATTTGTTTCGTTACTGCACGAAACTCGGTGCAAAACGGGTTGAACTAGTGCAATTAATGAAGAAGTTCGTGCCACGAAATCGCATCAGAGTTTTTCGCAATGAACGCACCCGATCCACCCCATTGGACGCTAAACTCATGAATTGGTGCGTTTTGTAGTGTTTGGGTGCATTTTGGATTGTTTCGTTACTGCATGAAACTTGATGCGAAATAGGCTGAACTGGTGCAATTAATGCAAAATTTCGTGCCACGAACTCGCATTGGAATTTTTGGCAACGAACGGACGCGATCCACCCATTGGACCCTAAACTCAAGTATTGGTTTGTTTCGTACTGTTTGGGTGCATTTTGGATTTGTTTCGTTACTGCACGAAACTCGGTGCAAAACGGGTTGAACTAGTGCAATTAATGAAGAAGTTCGTGCCACGAAATCGCATCAGAGTTTTTCGCAATGAACGCACCCGATCCACCCCATTGGACGCTAAACTCATGAATTGGTGCGTTTTGTAGTGTTTGGGTGCATTTTGGATTGTTTCGTTACTGCATGAAACTTGATGCGAAATTGGCTGAACTGGTCCAAAATTTCGTGCCACGAACTCGCATTGGAATTTTTGGCAACGAACGGACGCGATCCACCCCATTGGACCCTAAACTCAAGTATTGGTTTGTTTCGTACTGTTTGGGTGCATTTTGGATTTGTTTCGTTACTGCACGAAACTCGGTGCAAAACGGGTTGAACTAGTGCAATTAATGAAGAAGTTCGTGCCACGAAATCGCATCAGAGTTTTTCGCAATGAACGCACCCGATCCACCCCATTGGACGCTAAACTCATGAATTGGTGCGTTTTGTAGTGTTTGGGTGCATTTTGGATTGTTTCGTTACTGCATGAAACTTGATGCGAAATAGGCTGAACTGGTGCAATTAATGCAAAATTTCGTGCCACGAACTCGCATTGGAATTTTTGGCAACGAACGGACGCGATCCACCCCATTGGACCCTAAACTCAAGTATTGGTTTGTTTCGTACTGTTTGGGTGCATTTTGGATTTGTTTCGTTACTGCACGAAACTCGGTGCAAAACGGGTTGAACTAGTGCAATTAATGAAGAAGTTCGTGCCACGAAATCGCATCAGAGTTTTTCGCAATGAACGCACCCGATCCACCCCATTGGACGCTAAACTCATGAATTGGTGCGTTTTGTAGTGTTTGGGTGCATTTTGGATTGTTTCGTTACTGCATGAAACTTGATGCGAAATAGGCTGAACTGGTGCAATTAATGCAAAATTTCGTGCCACGAACTCGCATTGGAATTTTTGGCAACGAACGGACGCGATCCACCCCATTGGACCCTAAACTCAAGTATTGGTTTGTTTCGTACTGTTTGGGTGCATTTTGGATTTGTTTCGTTACTGCACGAAACTCGGTGCAAAACGGGTTGAACTAGTGCAATTAATGAAGAAGTTCGTGCCACGAAATCGCATCAGAGTTTTTCGCAATGAACGCACCCGATCCACCCCATTGGACGCTAAACTCATGAATTGGTGCGTTTTGTAGTGTTTGGGTGCATTTTGGATTGTTTCGTTACTGCATGAAACTTGATGCGAAATTGGCTGAACTGGTGCAATTAATGCAAAATTTCGTGCCACGAACTCGCATTGGAATTTTTGGCAACGAACGGACGCGATCCACCCCATTGGACCCTAAACTCAAGTATTGGTTTGTTTCGTACTGTTTGGGTGCATTTTGGATTTGTTTCGTTACTGCACGAAACTCGGTGCAAAACGGGTTGAACTAGTGCAATTAATGAAGAAGTTCGTGCCACGAAATCGCATCAGAGTTTTTCGCAATGAACGCACCCGATCCACCCCATTGGACGCTAAACTCATGAATTGGTGCGTTTTGTAGTGTTTGGGTGCATTTTGGATTGTTTCGTTACTGCATGAAACTTGATGCGAAATGGCTGAACTGGTGCAATTAATGCAAAATTTCGTGCCACGAACTCGCATTGGAATTTTTGGCAACGAACGGACGCGATCCACCCCATTGGACCCTAAACTCAAGTATTGGTTTGTTTCGTACTGTTTGGGTGCATTTTGGATTTGTTTCGTTACTGCACGAAACTCGGTGCAAAACGGGTTGAACTAGTGCAATTAATGAAGAAGTTCGTGCCACGAAATCGCATCAGAGTTTTCGCAATGAACGCACCCGATCCACCCCATTGGACGCTAAACTCATGAATTGGTGCGTTTTGTAGTGTTTGGGTGCATTTTGGATTGTTTCGTTACTGCATGAAACTTGATGCGAAATGGCTGAACTGGTGCAATTAATGCAAAATTTCGTGCCACGAACTCGCATTGGAATTTTTGGCAACGAACGGATGCGATCCACCCCATTGGACCCTAAACTCAAGTATTGGTTTTTTCGTACTGTTTGGGTGCATTTTGGATTTGTTTCGTTACTCACGAAACTCGGTGCAAAACGGGTTGAACTAGTGCAATTAATGAAGAAGTTCGTGCCACGAAATCGCATCAGAGTTTTTCGCAATGAACGCACCCGATCCACCCCATTGGACGCTAAACTCATGAATTGGTGCGTTTTGTAGTGTTTGGGTGCATTTTGGATTGTTTCGTTACTGCATGAAACTTGATGCGAAATAGGCTGAACTGGTGCAATTAATGCAAAATTTCGTGCCACGAACTCGCATTGGAATTTTTGGCAACGAACGGACGCGATCCACCCCATTGGACCCTAAACTCAAGTATTGGTTTGTTTCGTACTGTTTGGGTGCATTTTGGATTTGTTTCGTTACTGCACGAAACTCGGTGCAAAACGGGTTGAACTAGTGCAATTAATGAAGAAGTTCGTGCCACGAAATCGCATCAGAGTTTTTCGCAATGAACGCACCCGATCCACCCCATTGGACGCTAAACTCATGAATTGGTGCGTTTTGTAGTGTTTGGGTGCATTTTGGATTGTTTCGTTACTGCATGAAACTTGATGCGAAATGGCTGAACTGGTGCAATTAATGCAAAATTTCGTGCCACGAACTCGCATTGGAATTTTTGGCAACGAACGGACGCGATCCACCCATTGGACCCTAAACTCAAGTATTGGTTTGTTTCGTACTGTTTGGGTGCATTTTGGATTTGTTTCGTTACTCACGAAACTCGGTGCAAAACGGGTT
>NW_024376295.1:0-104640 GCF_016808335.1 Panicum virgatum
TTGTAGAAGCAAGCATAAAGGATGTTAAAACCATGGTCATGGCTGGATGGAGAGACAAGATTTGTAACCGCCTAATGCACTATTGTTATTTAATTTCACATTGTAACCTTTGCACGTCAAAATTTATAAAGTAAAGTAAATAAAAAAAGGAGATGTAACAAGTAAATATAAGATAATTATGTATAAAAGAAGTAAATAAAAGACAATATAAAACAAGAAAATATGAAAAGGAGTAAATATAAAATAAGGGAAATAACAAGTAAATATAAGATAATTATGTATAAAAGAAGTAAATAAAAAATTATATAAAACAAGAAAATATGAATAAGTAAATTATAAATAAGTTAGCAGCAGCAGTTGACGCTATCCACCGCGGCTGCTAAGTGACTTAGCAGCAGCGGTTGGAAAGTCCACCGCTGCTGCTAACTATGGGCAGCCGGCTCCACTCCACTTATCAGCAGCGGTGGACAATTTATCCACCGCTGCTGCTATATGTTAGCAGCAGCGGTGGATTACGTTCACCGATTCTGATAGTGTCCCATTTTTTTCAACATCGATTTTAGTTTTTAAACAGTGTTCTTGTGACCCTCCACCAAAAGTTGTTTTGGTTTTTTGCTCCTCTTGGGCCATATAAATACCCTCCAGCTGCCCCCACCTCTTGCCAAGCTACATCAGTAGAAACAATGCCTCACATATTCTTCTCCTCCTTCCTTGCCTTTCTGCTTATTGGGATAGGTTGCATGTAATGCAAACTCCAAGTTGTGGAAAAATCCTAATCTCTCGCCGGATGCAACTATTCCGGTGGGAGTTCCAGGTTGTGGAAAAATCCTAATGGATTTATTCCATAACCAGTTGCCTTGCAGCTGCCCTACCCTCCTTTATAGAACTTGCAGGTGGTGTACATCTCAGCTAATATGAGTCCTACCCACCGGCTGAGAAAATACTCACTGAGGTGTACACCACCTGCAAGTTCTACAAAGGCGGTTGCAAATCCATCAAGTTAGTGGATAAATTGTGTGTATGTTGACATTTTTTTATAGTTGTGGAGAAAATGCTTGCTGAGATGACTATAACATGAGTGCATGGCAAATGTGTTCTTGTTGTTTAAGGTATGATATTGCAAGAATATATAAAAGTAGAGGGGTAAATAGAAGAACTAAATATAAAAGAAATAAATAGAAGTAAAGGAGTAAATAGAAGAATTAAATATAGAAGAAATGTATTCTTGATGCAGGTTGGAGAAATGTATTATAGAATAAATATAATAAGTATAAGGCACTTAGCAGCAGCGGTTGGAAAAATTCACCGCTGCTGGTAAGTGAGGGTGGCCGGACCCACTCCATTAGCAGCAGTGGTGGACATTTACTACCGCTGCTGCTACGAGACTTAGCAGCAGCGGTTGGAAAGGTGCACCGCTGCTGCTAACTGTGGGCGGCCGGCCCCACTCCAAGTTAGCAGCAGCGGTTGACCCTATCCCTAAAATCCACATATTGCCGGTGTTTCTTTCATATAGCTTCCACTCACCACCTGGGTCACTTGTGAAGTTAGCCTCATCGTCTAAGTTTCAACGTGATACATAGTTCACTTTATCCTTTTCATGTGGGGGCTTGCTATTATCTTAGTATAGCATATTTATTGAACTAGAGAACTTATTTGCATTTTTTTTGTCAACACTACAATATTTTATGAATTTAATTGTATTTTTGATGGTTTACTGCAAAAAGAAATTAACAATACACAAATAGCCTCGGAAAATAAATATATTTTGTGGAGGGGTATCATATGTCCATATAGCATCCCAAAAAGTTTGGACAAGAAAATCCATATGTTGCCGGTGTTTCTTTCATATGGCTTCCACTCGCTACGTGGATTACTTGTGAAGTTAGCCTCATCGTCTAAGTTTCAACGTGATACATAGTTCACTTTATCCTTTTCATGTGGAGGCTTGATATTACCTTAGTATAGCATGTTTATTGAACTAGATAACTTATTTGCATTTTTTGGTCAATACTACAATATTTTATGAATTTAATTGCATTTTTAATGATTTACTGCAAAAAGAAATTAATAATACACAAATAGCCTCGGAAAATAAATATATTTGGTGGAGGGGTAACATATGTGCTCCATGAAACATCTCAATTAATAATGCAATACACAACGTTTCTGTATATGTATAAATCACTAATAATGTTTGCTTTATCAACTATTAATTCCCGAAAATCCCTATGTATTGTTGGCCCCTAACTGAAAGGCATCTTATGAACGTTGTGGCCGACCTCTGCCGTTTCACAATGCACGAAGTATGCAACCGGCAAGAATAATGTTTCACAATGTATTGTTGGCCCCTAACACGCGACGACAAATTCAAACGGCTTATCGACTGGGAGCACCATTCATTTTAATGAACTTGTATTAATTATTTCTGTGCAGCCTTCTGTGCATATATTGTATGTTTGTATATATGTGTAAATATATATATGTATATCTGGTGAAGCTGGATGTATATAGGATAACAAATGTGTGTTAACTTTGTCACAGCTTTATTATCGCATGTGTTAGAGAAAAAGCAACGAAAATGCATTTCAATTATATATTCGAGGTGTGCTACAATACCGGTGATCCCATTTTGTTGATGTGTTTCGAAAATACTAAATATCTGCATTTCAAATCAAATGGCAAATGCTATCACAAATAGCGGGAACCAAATGCTTTTAAAATGGCGGGAAACATAAACAGAGCAGGACATTCAAATGTTGCGCCAATATTCAAACATTAGCAGAGGCGGTGGAAAATTCATTACACTGCCTCTGCTACAGAGTTAGCAGAGGCGGTGGGTACAACCCACCGCCTCTGCTAGACCAAATAGCAGAGACGGTGCACAGAGTCCACCGCCTCTGCTAAGTACATAGCAGAGGCGGTTCGAATCACTGCTGCTGCTAGCTTCGGGTTAGTAGCAACACTAGCGCAGCAGCGGATCTTTCCACCGCCTCTGCTGTGGCCTCTGGGACCGCCTCTGTAGTGCGTTTGTGTACTAGTGGCACTCTCGCCCTCCACAATGCTGGAGATTATTTTAACTTGCATGTTTTATGTTTGGCTTGCACTAGACCGTCGATCTAGGCTCTCGCACGGGTTGGATTCTTTAGAAACAGGTATGCCCACAAATCCAACGCAACATACGCATCTCCGCAACACTTAGTTGTTGAATATGTCTTCTTTTAGTGAGCCAACACTCTGCACAGTACAACATCGTAGGTCTAATAGCCGTCCTATAGAACTTGCCTTTTAGCTTTTGTGGTACCCTCCTGTCACATAGAACACCAGATGCTTGACGCCATTTCATCCATCCTGCTTTGATTCTATGGCTCACATCTTCATCGACATCCCCATCTTTTTGTAGCATCGATCCCAAGTATCAAAAAGTATCCTTCTTGGGCACTACCTAACTTTCCAAACTCACATCTCCTTCCTCTTGTCTAGCAGTAACGAAGTCACATCTCATATATTCAGTTTTAGTCCTACTAATTCTAAAACCTTTCGACTCTAGAGTCTGCTGCCACAACTCTAGTTTCCTATTTACTCTTGCTTGGCTTTCATCCACTAGTACTACATCATCAGCAAACAACATGCACCATGGGATATCTCCTTGTATATCCCTTGTGACCTCATCCATCACCAAGGCAAAAAGGTAAGGGCTCAAAGCTGATCCTTGATGTAGTCCTATGTTGATTAGGAAGTCACTTGTGTCACCGTCATTTCTTCGAATACTAGTCACAACATTGTTGTACATGTCTGTAAGGAAAATGGACCCCTACCCATTATACCTTAAAGGTTTTGGGGTTTGATGACAACATTAACCAATGGGACTAAGATTGTGTCATGTTGTATGTGATTAAGTCCCAGGGATGAAGATGATGGCTTGGTGTGTAAAACACCTCATTGAAGGCATCAAAAGGCTATAGAAGAGGTACAAGTGAAGACTAAGCAAAGACCCAAGTCACGGCAAAGAAATACGGTGAGAGGACAAAGCTGCAGAATCAACTTTCACACGACGGACGGTCCGCCGTGTAACGGTGGACGGTCTGGCGTCCACGGACCTGCGGCTGCATGGCATCCGACAACAGCCCGGCGACAAAGTCTACAAAAGACGGACGGTCCAGCGTGCAACGCCGGACGGTTCGTCACTACACAACGGACTACAGCGGCCGAGAACGCGAAGGAAGGAAGGAGCGGCTAAGTTACACACGACGGACGGTCCATCGCTACACGATGGATGACAAGGAACGAGAGATATTCAAGACAGCAGGCAAAGCAACTCTACACGACGAACGGTTAGGACTTTATGATTTTCCCCCCCCTCTTAGGCGTCCGGTTCACTTTCAATGTCCTTAATGAAGGCCACATACTTTGTTAGGACTTTATGATTTTCCAAAGCCCACCGCATAACCTTCCTTGGTATCTTATCATAAGCCTTCTCTAAGTCTATGAAAACCATGTGTAGGTCTTTCTTTAGCTCCCTATGCCGCTCCATAACTTGTCTTAAAAGAAAAATTGCTTCTATGGTTGATCTCCCTGGCATGAACCCAAATTGGTTCATGGTAATACACATCAATCTTCTCAAACGATGCTCTATAACTCTCTCCCATAGCTTCATCATATGGCTCATCAGCTTAATCCCTCTGTAGTTAGTGCAGCTTTTGATATCTCCCTTGTTCTTGACGATTGGTACTAATATACTTCTCCTTCACTCTTTGGGAATCTTGTTCGATCGCACAATCTGGTTAAAAAGCTTTGTTAGCCAAACAATAGCTATATCTCCTAGGCATCTCCACACCTCAATTGGGACCGCACCAGGGCCTAGTGCCTTGCCCCCTTTCATCCTTTTTATGGCTTCTCTAACCTCAAACTCTTGAATCCTACGCACAAAGTGTCTATTGCCATCATCAAAGGAGTCGTCCAACTCAATGGACGTGCTCTCACTCTCCCCATTGAACATGTTATCAAAGTACTCACGCCACCTTAGTTTGATGTCCTCCTCCGTAACCAAGAGTTGATCCCTTGCATCCTTAATACACTTGACTTGATTGAGGTCCATTATCTTCCTATCACGAACCCTAGCCATCTTGTAAACGTCCTTCTCTCCTTCCTTTGTACTCAGCCTTTGGTAAAGGTCATCATATGCTCTGCCCTTTGCCTCACTCACTACTCGCTTTGCAAACTTCTTTGCCACCTTGTACCTCTCTATGTTATCTGTACTCCTATCATAGAACACACATTTGTATCGCTCTTTCTTCTCCTTAAGGGCCTTTTGTACATCCTCGCTCCACCACCAAGTCTCTTTAGTTGCACCTTTGCTCCCTTTGGTAACACCAAGCACTTCCGCAGCCACCTTCCTAATGCAAGTTGCCATCTTCTTCCACGTGTTGTTTGCATCTTCCCCTTCTTCCCAAGAGCCCTCCGTGATAACCCTTCTCTTAAAGTCTTCCGACGCCGCCTCTTTTAGTTTCCACCACTTCGTTCTCACGGCTTTGACTTGTTCATCCCATCTGGTACGTAGACGAAAGCGGAAATCAGCCACACGAGCTTGTGTTGAGAGACAACACACTCTCCCGGTATTACCTTACAATCCAAGCATGTCCTCTTATCCTCTCTTCTTTTGAGAATGAAGTCAATCTGACAAGCGTGATGGCCACTACAGAAGGTCACCTCCCTAAAGAAGTTGTTGGCTACCATCAGATTGTAAGCTATAGCAAAGTCTAAGACTTCCTCTCCCTCCTGATTCCTACTACCATACCCAAACCCTCCATGTGCCACCTCGTAACTTGCATTAGACAACCCTACATGGCCATTGAGATCTCCTTCTATGAAAAGCTTCTCACTGGTGGGTACCGCTCTAACCAAGCTATCTAGGTCATCCCAAAACTGCCTCTTTGTACTCTCATCATGGCCTACCTGGGGAGCATACGCACTTATAACGTTGAAGACTAAGTCACCAACAACAAGCTTGACTAGGATGATCCTACCCCCCAGCCTCTTGACGTCCACCACTCCATTTTTCAGACTCTTGTCAATCAAGATGCCCACTCCATTTTTGTTTGCAACTGTTCCTGTGTACCAAAGCTTGAAGCCTGTGTTCTCCACCTCCTTCGCTTTCTGACCCTTCCATTTCGTCTCCTGGACGCATAGGATATTTACACGTCTCCTAATCGCTGTGTCAACTAACTCTCTTAACGTACCTGTGAGGGACCCTACATTCCAGCTACCTAGATGGATCCTAGTTGGCACGACTAGCTTCCTTACCCCTCGCACTAGCCGAGTCAGGTGCGAAGACCCTTGCTCATTTAGCACTACACCCAGGAGACGATGTAGCGCGCCACTGAGGAAGCGACGACCCGATCCTTGCCCACTTAACACCGTGTCCAGATCACGATACGGCGCGGCACCAAGGGGGTGACGGCCCGGCCCTTGCTCATTTAACACCATACCCGGGTTGCGATATGGCGCGCAGCTAAGAGGGTTACGCCCCAATGGTTTTCTCTTGGGTTTCATCTCCATAAGAGTAGCTGGGTTCTACATTGGCTCGCCACGCCTAACACAACCCTCCTCCTTTATCCGGGCTTGGGACCGGCATTGTTGAAACATCGTTGAAACAACACGGCAGAGATAAAATAAAGGCTTCAACGGTTTCAAAAAATTAGATTGTGAAGGAAATGATCAGATAGAGCTAATACAGTTTGAACCATCATGGTGGCCAATAAAACCAATAGGGAAAAAATTTGATCATCACACCATCATGGTGGCCAATAAAACCAATAGGGAAAAAATTTGATCATCACACCATCTCCTCACAGAAAAAACAGCACTGCTACATACAAAAAGTAGAACCAGGACCAAAGAAAAAAGCTCACCCAGAATTCAGTATACAAACATGGCACACAAGCAGAAAGATTGAGAGACTGAAGAGTTGTGACTCATCTGCATACATCAACAGCAGTCTTCCCACTCATAGGAGAAGCAGGAAAAGGGAAGAAAGATTTCAAACAAGGTGCACTAGCACGAACTTGAAGGATCGTCCAACTAATTAGTGCACTGACGTAGCTATTCATAGTAGTTAATAGTTGTGCACTTGTGCTAGCTCCTGATTGTGTGTTGTCCATTCAAATGATAATAAGTATATACTAGAAACACAGCGCGGCTTTGCCGCACCCTCAATGGAGTTGACCAGTACACTATGTCAATATTAGCAAGATCAAACATATTAATCCCACTTGGCAGCTGTTGGAGCTCCGTTTTTCTTGTTCTGCCTTGTAAATTTTACCTTCGCCCCTCTGGGCGTTTCCTACTTTTCAATATAACATGCAGCTCTCCTGCAGGTTCATTAAAAAAACAGATTAATCCCATGTTTTAATGGTTCCATAGCCTATTCTGAGTATATAGTTAGCTGTTGCATACGTAGGATGATCATATTGCAAAAGGACAATGTTGTGTAATAATAAAAAGGTAAATTTGTCACCTGAGTTAAAATCTGATGGCCAGCTTAAGATTTGGGTCAGAAAATTCCGTCTTGTGCATTGTTATTGTTCTGGAGCAACTCGATGTTTCATTAGAGTATTGTTCCTAGTATGGAAGCATTTGCCTAGATCCAGCATTCAAGTGCACTTGTTGGCCTATCTCGCCCGACCCCTAGCAAGAAAATGTGTCTATCAAAGTGAAGTACCAGAGTGAACCAATCCATGATAATATAAAGATTAACTATCACAATGCTATGATGGCACCAAAATGCTAAGCAACATGCTACATGTATAGAACTATAGATGGCACTCAATCAGGTGGTCTTCTTCTGCTCAGTAGTTTGATATCTTTGGGATCAGCTTGCATGCTCTGAAAGTTACAGTATAGTAGGAAGTATAGATCATAAGGTAAAATAGCAATAAAAATTTTAATTTGTGATACTTAGCCCACTCATTTTTGCATAAGGACAATACAAAGCATTGTAGCATTAAGATTCAAATCACAGTGAATCAGTGATGCTTTAGCATCAAAGGGTTAACAGACAGGAAAGTATGAAGAACTGATTCGGGGGAGAGTATAAGCAAAAGTAGCTTACTCGTTGTCATAGTTTGTGCCTGGACAGTCAGCCTTTGTGCATGTATCTTTGGAATAATGAAAATTCAGTACTGGCAGATTCCTTATCATATTGTCCCACTAGTATCTTTGTGATGTTATGAAGGCATAGAGATTTATTTATTGTTTCTTTTCTTTAACTTCAACATGGCTCATGTTGTCCAATGCACGCTGGTACTGTGACCAATATTGCCTGAACACACTAGTATTATGGCCAACTATGAACATGAGAAAAATTACAATGCAAAACTCTCAAATAAGATTTATAGTTTACATGTGTTAGCTAGGAGTACTCAGTTTTAGTTTGTATGTTTGGAAAAAATCAATCTTTTTGTTCAGGCAATTCCCTATTATTTTGAAAGAATGTTGTTTGACAGTTCAGGGTGGAAGCTCATTTAGCAAGGTAATATACAATGTAATCGTAGTCTTCAGTTGGCCTTGCACAACGGACAACGAGATGCAAGCGACTACTAATTTACAATTAAAGTACCAGAAACGCTAACAAAGGTCGTACAAGTAGGGTAGCCTTTGTTACCTATTCCATGTTTGAATTTCAGTACCTTGTGAAGCATATTAAGTCTACGGATATTAAAAATAGTAGCATAGCATTGTCCACTGAAATCACTGGATCAAAATATAAGGCCATTATACCTAGAAATAATTTTTGCCTAAAGGAATAGCGAGTGGCTCAAGTAATCAGTGGACCGGTTCTGCCTACTTACTGGACAAATAAAGCCTTGATCACTGCGATCTAAACGGACATATTATTAGTCGACATTCTGTCGAACACATGCAGCGTGTGTCAGACATTTGGCAAGCTAGCATATCTATGACAGTAGGTGTGCGCCGAAGACAGTGCTGCTGTTACTATCCAGGCAGCTGCCCAGGCGCCGGGAGGACCCGCGGAGCACCGGCCTTCTTCGTCGCTCGGCGCTCGCACCTTGCTCTTCACCAGCGTGTGGACAGCTGGGCGCCTCCACGGGCAGTGGGATGAGGGTGCCAAACGACGGTTGCTCTGGCGCAGGTGGGGGGGGGGGGTGGCGCCGGTGGAGCCGAGGGAGGAGGCAAAGCCCGGCCCTGTGGCGCAGCGTCCCGAGCACGGGCCCCGTAGCCGGGAGCAGTGGGATGTGACGAGGGGTTCTGCGGGCGTTGGAGGGGTGCGATAGGAAGGGGGATGGCGCCGCATGTCCGGCGCCGTGGGTCCTATGGGTGGCTGCAGTGCCCTCGTCCTCTCCTTGCTATAGCCTATAGGTAACAAGCATAACCATACTAGATAGACTAGCCAAGAGTATTCGCATTCTTATGACACCAGCCGATCAACCCGTGACAGTGCATTGGCTAGTTTTTGTAACGTGAAATAATTAGTTTTTTGGGGTATGATGATACATTGAATGTAATATTTTAGCTTCCTTTGGACGAAAATTGAGGTGAAAAGACAAGCAGATAAGATTGATAAAGAGTAAAATACATCTCCGGTCCCTAAACTTGTCACGCTGTGTCATCCCGGTCCCCGAACTCTGAAAGTAGCTGATTGGGTCCCTAAACTCAGTTCGGGTCTCAACGAGGTCCAAACGGGTATGCCACCTTGGACTGTCATGTGGGACCCCCACGCACACCCTCCTCTTCCCCCCACCAATCCCCTATCTTTTCCTCCCGAATCCATTCGTTCCTCTTTGAACAGACTTCGGCGGCCGTCAAACTGTGTGGCCGTTGCCTTCTTCTTTTGTTCCTATGCTCCCAGACACCCATGGCTTTCGGACGTGAGCACCACGAGGGGGAGGACTACGGCGGCCACCATGGGAGAGGTCCGATGGCTGCAGGAGGGGTACGCGTGGGCGGACTTGGCGTTGCTGGAGCCGACAGGCGCCGCGGGGCGCGGGCGCGTGCGCGGCGTGGGGCGTCGCGTGGTGTTCCTAGTGCTGCGGCAGGGCGCGGGCACCGTGCAGTGCGTGGTGGCCGGCGGGGACGGCACGGTTCGCGGCGAGGCTGAGCTGGGAGTTCGTGTGGACGTCGCCGGCGTCGTGTCGCTGCCGGGGGAGCCCGTCCGCGGCTCCACCCTGCAGGTGGAGATCCAAGTGGAGAAGCTCCACTGAGTCTGAGCAGGGCTGTCCCCAGTTGCACTACTGAACTTATTGTTTGCAGGAGTAGGTCACTTGTTTTTGCCTGGATTAACATGCTAGTAGTATGTGCTACTTGGTCAACTTTTCAATATAGAAACTAAATTTGAGGTTCTGCTTGTGTGTTAGCCGAAGGTTATAGCTTCAATCCTTAAGGCCACAATACTTTAAAAAAGGGCAAATTGCATATCTGCCCTCGTTTGTACCTACAACTGTATGTTTGCCCCTTCTTTTTAAGGTTTGCATGTTTGCCCCTGTTTTTCATGTGTGAATCATCCGTTTGCCCCTGATTTCCAACGGCGTCCACCGAGGCAGCTTCCAGCGAATAAAGAAAAGGAAGTATGGAAAATCTAGATAGGAAATGTCTCTCCTACCCCTGCTCTGTTGGCTCTCTCATTGGGGGAGGACCGGCGGAGGTGGCAGAAGATTGAGGTGCGGGGGAAAGGCAGAGGGGCGAAGGGAGCGGGTGGGGCTGCTTGGGCGGCCGGAGTCGCGCGGGGGTCGGGAGGCCGCGCCCGCCCGCCAGTAGTGCGGAGGAGCAGGCGGAGCCCGTGGCCACCGACGGCGCGGAGGAACGGGCGGATCCTGTGGCAGCCTGCGAGCGTCGCCTCTCTCCTCCCCCGCGCCCTCGTCCCGCGCCGGCGAGCGTCGCCTCTCCGCCTCTTCCTGCCTCGCCGCCACCGGGGTGAAGACAGGGACGAGGCCCGTGGCGCCGGCCATGGGCCCGGCCCGCTCCTCCTCACGACGGCGGCTAGCAGGAGCGGAGGTGGCGCGCTGTCCCGCCGAGCGCCTTGGTCTTCCCGCTCGACGCCAACAGCTTGCTCCGCGACTGCCAGCGCACGCCGCCGGAGGTCCGGAGCTCGACCGCCAGCACCCCAGCTGAATGCTAGCGCGCCGGCGGTGAAGGACCTGGGCTGGCGGCCGTGCGCGACGCGGAAGCAGTGGCTCAGGTCGCCCGTGAGCGTAGAGAAGGCGGCGACGCCACCACCGCCGTCATCGCCGCAGCGGCCGCGCCAGTCCCACGCGGCAACGGCGTCGTTGAGGGGCGCGTGGGCGAGGCTGCGCACTGGGGCCCGCTCCTCCGGCATCCAGTTGTACACCCGCGCGGCGGCGCCGGGCGCGGCCAGCTGCCTCCCAGTCCCACGCCGACGAGCGCCGTAGAGCGCCGCCTCCTCCTCCGCCGGTGAGCGGATGTCTTTGACTCTTTGTTGATGCTGACGAGTGGGTCCCACAAGGGCTTATGTGTCTTTTCAACTGCCATTTAACACCGTCACCGGCTCTTAACAGAATAGGGGCAACTGGAAGCTTTAGATTCAAAAAAAAAGGGGCAAACATGCAATGTAAAAAAAAGGGGGGCCAAACATGCAATCAGAGGACGAAATGAGGGTAGTTTTGTAATAGCCCCTTTAGAAAAAAAAGATTGAAATTGTGCAAACAGTGCTTCTGTAATCCTTATAGGTTTAAATCACCATTCAACGGGTTACTTACCGTCGATTTGATGATGTTCCTATGTGAAATATTGATGTATCGGTAGGAAATTAATATAATCTTTGAGTGTGAAATACCGGTGTATTTTCACTTTATACATTCGCAGAAATCAAATAATTACTACAATTCATAGTAATTTCACTTGTTATATTTATGGTTTTGTTGTCGTGTTTTTCATTCTATCATAATTGTTTCTAGCAATTGATGGGTATTACGGTTGCTAGAGATAAAGAGGCTAATTTAACACTCAGATTTTATTTTATTGTTTTATGCTTCTATTTGTAGGAAGTTTATTTGACACTCAGATTTGGGCAGGAAACTGCCGTATTTCAGAGTAGGTCGAGCTAACGTCATTGTGGAGTCCGGTGCCACGTTAGCTAACGAGTCTGCCCTATGCCCGTTTGGACCTCGATGAGACCCAAACATAGATTAGGGACTGGGATAGTCACTTTGAGACTTTAGGGACTGGGATGACATAGCGTGACAAGTTTAGGGACCGGAGATGGATTTTACTCATTGATAAAGGAGGCAGAAGTAGAGAAACTGGTGCAGTAGAATTTCCATGCATGTTCGTCTTTGCAACACAGTCGGATATGAAACCTCGTCACCATTAATCAAGTTTCGTTATCACATAGTATTAGTAGTCTCTTTTTACCACATTAATCAGCCCCGTACCGAACGTAACATTTGGTCACCAAAGCTCGCATAGAGAAAACCCGGAAAAAAATAAAGAGTTTCAGGCGTGATTATTGTAGGGGTAGCAATATTTTAGTAAGCTCTAGTACACTTTTTAGTTGCCCGTTGCTTAGGGGCGTATCCGCGTATGGTTCTACATATTTTAATAGAAAAGGAAAAAAAAGTGTCCAAGTTGTGTATCGATCCTTGTTGGATCTGCTAGTGGATCAACTATGTGGGAATAGAAGGCTAGGTAGCTGATGTTAATCCAATGGCTATGGTTGATCATGGTTTAAAATAGAAGGACAGATGTTTCTGATTATTGTGGGATTTTTTAGATTTTTTCTTTTTCTAATGCGTCTCGTAAACAGTGCATCTTTTTAGACCTCTAATTAGTAATAGTAAGATTATTCAAAAACGTACGAGACTACTAGGCTTAAAATTCTAAAGTCCCATAGCATATATGTAAAGATGTAGCTAGGTATAGAACCAGAACACGCAACACCAATTGATACATGATCTAGCAATTACGACACGATTTTTGGTACCTCCACGCCCACCAAACTTCTTGGGCTCGCAGCGCCTGGGGTCGGCGACGAGGAGGGTGCGGTCATAGCGGCCGAAAGATGTCCTTGACCTCCTTCTTGGTGGCCTTGTCGACGTACTTTTTGGCTGTGGGTGTCGCCGTTCACCTTGATGAGTCCATGCCTCGGCCACGGCCATCTTCTTCCGTCTTGGGGTTCAAAACCAACCGTAATGCAGAAGAAGCAGAATCAATTCAAGATAAACAGAAAGGAAAAGATATAAAGGTGAAATCCGAACAATGTCTCACGGGCCACACATTTCGCCCAACAGGTGGTGTGCATCGCCAATTGCCGTGTTCACGCGGCCACCTATCCATGCCTTGGCACACCCACCATACCTTGGCTAGCTGCGACCACCCTTGCATAGTTGTGCTACCACGCGCAGACGCCGGGCCGCGCCATGGCAGAGGCGGCAACCGGCAAGTCGGAGGCTGGTCGCCCCTGGCTTGCTCCATCTCTCCAGGAGCATCCATAATCCATTAGCTTGTAACCGAGCAAGTAGAGCAGAATGTTTTCTCCCCCTTTTCTGAAACCGCAATGAAATATCGTTTGTGAATGAAACCAAACAAGCACTGCTTGTTCCGGCAAATACACTGGATCTGAGAAAATAGGGTTGTGTGGTGGATACAGTACAATACAAACAACCGAATATGGAGAACAAACCGTGCAGGTGCAGCTCAGCAGATTGCTTCATGGCGTGAGGCAGCAAAGGAAGCTCTCACAGGCTGCCTGCTTGAGTACATAGGCAGGATCGAAGTAGTTAGACAGAAAACTAACCAGTGCATCTCTTCGTGGCAAAGCAGAGGCCACTCGACAAAATCAACTTCAAAGGTTGCGATGGATTGGTTGACGTCATACAGCGTCAAGATCTTGATCTACCTCTTCACCCATGCAGATGCAGGTCTTTCATCTTGACCGACAGGCTGATCATGGGCTTCCGCTTAACCCTGCAATTAATAGGCAAGCAGTAATTAAAATTCACGTAGAAATTATCGCTTATTTTGTTATGATTAGTTTTATCGTTAAAGATAGTTTGAACATGAGATATTTTGTTAAAGATAGTTTGAACAGAGAAAGGAAATTAGGACTATATGTTACAGGAATTAGTTAAAAAGAAAAGAAGAACGGGATGCATCCTCAATTCGCGGGCCGGTGGCAATTACCCCGTAGCATCTGCTGTGGGCATGGAAGGGAGAACTGACTGACATGTTCATCAGATGAGCAATTAGATTAGCCGATGTAGTCCATGATTTTGGTCTATTGATATCCAACAAAATTGGATCTATACTCAACAATTATCTGGAATGTGCACGCGGAAGTGAAATTGGAGATTAGAAATCAGTAAATCAAAACCAAATCGAAACAATATATTCCTATATGATGGGATTTCCTCCAACGCGCATCAACAGAAAAAGGGCTGGCTGATAATAGTCCCCATGTGTTTGTCCCCACGCGATACCGGGGAATTTAGATGGTATATCGAGTCCATTTCCAAACAAAGCAAGCGGGCCAGTTCTTCGATTTGGCCCCAGCCGTGAGTGGTTGAGTGAGATGATCCGCAAGCTAAAAAAGGATTTAGTTATCCAGCTACTGTTGTCAGCCTCATTTTCCTTCATAGATCATACGTCTGTAATGCATTGTATGTCCCAGAATAGGTCCCATTCTTCTACCCGGGCCTTTCCCTTCTCAAACCAGGGTTTTCCCCATTGACGCAAATCCATTTGAGAGCTGTCTTTCTTTGATGGTAGTGTCCTTTCTTCATGCTCACCCCTGTGGGAGTCTGGGCCGTGTCTCAGTCCCAGTGTGGCTGATCATCCGAAAAGAGGACGGAGCAGTGATATCACCGTTGTGCTTACCGACAACATGGACCCCGTCTGTAATTGAGAGCCCACTAGATCCATTTTTGATTCACCCGGAAGATCGTCTCTTTGCACATGAGATGCGTACTTTGGCCGGCTATGGAAAGAAAAAGCTTCCTTCATCGGCCAGGGTACTCCTGAAATCTATCTCAGTAGGGAAAAGAGGAGTTATGGTATAGAAAGCAGATACTAGAGTGGGACCCTCCATTGCATCGGGTCAAGCAGAAAACAGACTGATGTCTTGGGGCGCGGGTTCCGACGTGCCCAGAGGCCAGAGGCGAATCCGTTCACGGTCTATTGGATTGATGTATTTCATCAGTTTGCGGAAACTAGGCTAAACCCATTCAACTGCTGTAAAAAGGTCTGACGAATGGAACTTTCCAACCTTCGAGAAAAGGTCCCATCCTTCAATATCATGATTGGGTCAACTTTCAGCAGCGAATTCCCCATACAGATAGAGGCGCCTATCAAAAAGATAGTCACCTACTTTAATGCCTGCTTTTTACTACACTCCTTGCTTCTGGGGACATTGATCTGAAGCGGTGGAATTCAAATCCCTTCGGACCCAGGATAATCTGACTTATACCGAGTATCCAGTCAAAATTTTGGATACACTAGAGAGAATTACTCGGAGTAAGAGGATACGAATGTGTAAGGTTCAGTGGAGTCATCATGCAGAGGATGAGGCTACTTGGGAAAGAGAAGATGAGTTACAGGCAGAATTCTCTCAGCTCTTTGCTAGCCCAGCCGAATCTCGAGGACAAGATTCCTTTTAAGGGGGGTAGGTTTGTAACACCCGTATTTTCAAATTAGGAGCCTAAATAAATTTAATTAGGTTTTCTGTAGGTTCGATAAGGTAGTGCTCACTTCGGTCAACTCTCCATTATCTTTCTTTGGTTGAGTGGAAAGTACGGTACTAGTTCAGTGATAGTGACTGTAGCAAATGGTAAAAAAAATGATAGTTGGTTTCGATCCCTCCGGTGATGCCAGAAGTTGTTTTGATATACGATTTTATCCGGTTCCTAGCGGTATAGCTAAGAGTAAGCTATGTCGGAAGCTGCTAAGTGGAAGAAGTCCATAGGCGGTCATCACCAAGACCTAACGAGAGATCTCCCTTTCTTCTTTTCCTTGTGCAAGTCAACCTCCGACCACTACATAGGAGCGACAGAAAAGAAAGCCAAGCCATCAAAAGGAAAGGTGGACTGCTGAGGAGTTTATTCGTAGGGGATACTATGGAGGTCATGCTGATGTCTTCATTCTGGGAAAAAAGGGGGGGCCCTAGATGCGCTAGCAATCGGCACATTAGGGGAGTACTTGCCCGGGTATAGTTGACCTAGTATCATACAGACTTATTATCAGTGCTCCAAGCCCCATGTGTTCTAGGGCTAAGACTACGTTGGTGCTACGGAGCCCGAAAAGGGGTTGTAGATACTGCTGTATGGCATAGAATTCCTAAACCCCCTCTCTCGAACTGGGCTTTTAACCTAAAGGTCGCAAGTTCAAGTCCTGCTATACCCAAAAAAAACCACTCTTGTATACACACACACACACACACACACACACACGGATGATTCAATGTTGCAAAAAAAGTCAACCGCGACAAATATTTAAATTCGGAGGGAGTAGAAAAAAAGGGCCCATGACTCACCTCAATCAATCCACACATCAGGGATGTGGGAAATGAGGTGCCAGTCCTTCCCCTTTCCTTCCTCGGAGCGCCTCGCCAGATCAGGGCACTTCTTGATCACCAATTTCTTCAGAGTGGTGAGGCATTTTATACCCTATGGCAAGGATTTTATTCCCTGACAGTCAATGATCTCCAATTTCTTCAGAGCGGTGAAGCCTTTTATGCCCTCTGGCAAGGATACGATTCCTCCTAACCTAGAGATGCATAGCTTTTCAAGGGAGGCCAGGCTTTCCATCCCCTGCGGAAAGGATGTGATGCGTGGGCAGCTGTCGATGTAGAGCTCTTTAAGAGACGTGAGCCGGCACATGGATTCGGGAAAGCAAGCCAGCCCATCCAACCCAGAAATGTGGAGTTTGCATAGAGCACAGAGATCTCCCAGCCATTCAGGCAGCTCATGAAGTGCATGACATGCATGAATCCTGAGATCCTCAAGTGATGTGAGATGCTGATGCTGCAGCGATTGGGGAAGGCTCTTTATTTTGGGCAGCCATTCAACATGTAGAGTTCGAAGAGAACAGAGCTCGCCCAAGCATTCCGGCAACTGCTTAAGTCCATCGCACGTTCCTATCCGTAGCACCTGGAGGGATGTGAGTTGCCCCATTGCTTGAGGAAGGCTACTAAGGCGACAGCAGTTCAGAATGTTTAGCTCTTGTAGATATCGAAGCTCCCCTAGTGCATTATCCATGAGAAAAGTCTTCAATAATTCCCATGCTGTCATGTGTTGCACCACCTCCCACTCACGTCCGGTGTTTTGTAGGTGGCTATGATAGAAGAATGAATTGGACCTCTCGAAATGGAATTGGTAGTGGTAATTAGATTCTGTGATCCACTTCCCAGCACACTCAGACAACTTCCAATGCTTTAGGTGACAAGATAAAGGTAGGAATGTCTTGATCTTCAATGTAAGACAATTTGATATATTCAGACATGTCAAGCAATTACCAACTCGGACCTGTCCCGAGTGAGGTGCACAATTGCTGCAGTTTCCTCCCTCTTCTCCATCAGACATGGTCCTCTCTGCTACCAACCACACTTCTTCCAATCTAGGTAGATCATCCATTAATAACTTCACCAGTGAAGGAAATGGGCCACAGCTTATGCTCTCAAGAGAAGGCATCTTGTGCAGCTCAAGCTCCTCCAGACAAGGAAGTTCCACAAGCCCTTGTAGATGCTTCAATCCTTGGAAATCAGATAGCTTCATCGCCCTCAAAAATTGGAAGCAAGCTTGCCCCTTTACTTCAGTACCAACAACCTGATTCTGCATCCACCATGCATATTTCTCGCCTGAGTACCCACAAATTTCTAGCTCTTTAATCCCAGCTGGCGGTTCTAGGCCATCAAGTACAGCCTCCTCCAACATAGTGTCCACCTTTTCATTAAAGAAAAACTCAGTGTTCACCTCACCTTTCTGACGCATCTTCCATTCTAGCTTCAACCTCTGTAAATTTGTCTTCTCTTTCAAGCATGCCTTATGTGCATCATCTTTCTCCAACACATGTGAAATACCTCTGATAATTAGACCTTCACTATTCCTACCTACATTTGCGAGCTCTGATATTCCAGCAAACTTTTACCGTTACCCACAACAAATAAGGGCAACTTTTGTAGTTGACTGCTGAATTGTCCAATGCCTATAGGCATCCCTCTCAATTCTTCACAATCTTTCAGGTTCAAAACTTGAAGCCTCTCAAACTTGACAATGCCATCAGGCAGCTCTACCAGCTTCCTACAGCCTTCGAGGTTCAAAACTTGAAGCTTCTCCAACTTGCTAGTGCCTTCAGGTAGATTTACCAGTTCCCCACGATTTTCCAAGTTCAAAACTTGAAGCTTCTCCAAGTTGTTAATTTCTTTAGGTAGCTCTACTAGCTGCACACAATATTCTAGGTTAAAAAATTGAAGCTTATCCAAATTTCCGATGCCTTTGGGCAACTCTACCAGCCTATAACAATTACGTAGACTCAAACATTGTAGATTTCTCAATTTTGTTATAACTACTGGTAGCTCCTTAATCTTGGTATGATCTAGTTTAAGAACTCTTAGCTTTTTATTTCTACCAATAGAATTTGACAAGGCTGCAAGCTCCATGCACTGGCAAAGATAAATGCTTGAAAGCATATTACAGTCACCAATTGAATTTGGTAAAAGTATCTGGGGTATTTTGTGCAACTGGTTGCATCCTTTGGCACATTAGTTGAAATTTGCTCATCCAAGATGAACTAGGCAAGATCATGAAGCAAATCATGCATCTCGCAACACACTCTCCCAAAATATTCCTTCACATCCTGGAGAAAAGAAACTTGCACAAGTGAATTGAAGCACTCGTCGCCAACATCCTCCAAGCAATTGTAACCATGAGTCAAACTAATCACATTGTGAGCAATCCATTGGTCAACCAATTGTTGTTTATCGAGCGGAAGGCCTTTAGGAAACAATGAACATATTGTGAAGCACCGTTTCAGATGGGATGGTAAATGGGAATAGCTCAACATCAAGCTTGCTAATACTCTATGCTCTTTATCCTCAGCATCTAGTAGATTACTGTCTCTCACGGCCTTCCATTGTTCTATACGTGTCTTGCCACGAAGGACATTTGCAAGAACTTTAATTGCAAGTGGCACCCCACCACATTTATTCACAATCTCTCTCCCAACTTCCAATAATTCAGAGTCCAAACCTTTTATGTCCTCACCAATGATCTGAGTGAACACTGTCCAGCTATCATCCTTAGACAAGGACGACAACTTCGACAGATCTGTTGATTCCACTGCTTCTGCAACATTTCTGTTGCGACTTGTCAACAAAATACTACTTCCAGGTGCTCCTCTCTTTATATATAACATAAAATCTTCCCATTGACTTCGGTCCACAGTCCAAACATCATCTAATACAAGCAAATACCTCTTTCCAGTCAACGTATCTGCTATAGTTTGAATTATGTTCTGTATGGAATGATGTTCAGATTTTTGATAAGTAATGGCTTCAAACATCTTCATCATAAGCTGTTGGACATCAAATTCTTGGGGCACATGAACCCATATTCTTACTTCAAAATGATCCTTTACGGTGTTACCATCACCGAAAACTAGGTTAGACAAGGCAGTTTTCCCAGAGCCACCAAGCCCAATTATGGAGACTATCTTGATTATCTGTTGGTTATTTTTGTCCACCAGTTTAGATATTATTTCCTGCTTTTCTCGCTCTCTTCCACATATTATTGATGCCACAGCAACATTTGGCACTATTGGAGTTGCCTTGGCAGTCCTGTTCATGTGTGGAACAGGATGACCTTCCGGCAAACTGTTTACTATTGCACTGAAGTCAGTTCTTTGCTTCACTATTGCATCAAATCTATTCTTTATAGCCTTGATCTTGAGGGCAGCCTTGAATTGAAACAGATATGATTTTGGTTTTGTGCAGAGACATTTTGACACAATATTGTTGGCAACTTCAGCTTCATGCTTCTCAGCCTCTAGATGGAACTCATCAACAATATCATCAACGTCGTATGCGACGTGTTTCAATTTTCTGATGAAAAATTGATCATTATCCGTTGTTTTACATCCTGCTTTTTCTAGCCAGGAGCTGATATCCTCAAATCGACCCTTGAGATCCTGGAGATCCATTGTCACACCCACTATAGAGCTGTACTGCTTCAACATCGATGGAGCTAACTTGTTTGCCAAAATTTTCAAAATTGCAGACACAGCAGCACCTTCGATACTGGCCATCATTTATTTTGAAAGTGTCTCCTTTCCCAAAAATCCTGCAGACCAAATTGAACATGAGCTGCTACTTTTGAAACAAAAAAAAATGATCTGCAAAAACTAGCTGTACTCTCAATAAATTATGGGTTATGCATGTTCCAAACTAACTGAATCCTATGGCGCTTTTTTCATGCATGATTGTTTCTTTGTTATTTTGCTAACATGATGTATGACTGGCACCATCTGATACACCTATATGAAACAGTAGTTGATGACATTGATGTCTGACCTGGGAAAACAGGTAGACTGCTAGCCTGAAGCTGAGCTCTTTAGCCTTTTAGTCTTTGAGCTGCACAACTGTGGCCGCAAACAGTCTCGTCGAGCCTTCTTGTTCCTGTTATCACATGAAACAAGAAGCATAATATATACGAGGGGATTTCGTACTTTGGAGCATGTAAAAGAGAAAGGTAACAGTGTTTAAGATTAACGTACCATAGCCTCGATTCACAAAGGAGCAGATGAGGATCTCGAACAGATGGCTGATTAGTTCCTCAAGATGAACATACCATAGCCTCTAGCTCGGACGAATCAACTCTAATTACTCTTATTTCCTACTTGTGATGTGTGACTTCTGAGTTCCTGGATTCAGTACCTAACAATAGGCAGGATAATAATACATTTTTATTTACTGAAAATAGTTGCACTGAAAGCAGAAAGTGTGGATGTTGATGGTAATTGATGAACTTAACAGGAGTATGGATCGAGCAAGAAAAAACAAAACAAAGGACTTGAGTAGTCTTTGGTTAGAACAAAACATATACTAGGATAGTAAGCTAGTTGCACGAGAGTAATTACTTTTTTAGTTACCCTTTGTCATGTAACTAACTAAGCCGGATTGCACTCGTCTTACTGGTCCAAGCTAAGTCGCAACATGCTTAATAATCATAGTTGTAACCAGGGTATTGAAGCGGTTGCAATTGTGGTGTCAGGCCAATTGCAACTCAGCATATTCTCTAGTTGTAACTGGAATCGCTTTATTGGTCCTAGTTGCAACCGATTTAAAGATCCTAGTTGTAATTACGGCGGCAGTGAAGCGGTTGCAGTCACGCACGGGATCTGGCCAATTGCGACTGAGTATATTCCTTAGTTGTAATTGCAATCGCCTCATCGGTCCTAGATGCAACGGTTTTAATGATCCAAGTTGTAACTGGGACATTGAAATGGTTTGTAGTTGTGGATGAGAACAACTGCAACTGAGCATCTTACTATTACTAATTGGAGATGAAAAGCATGCACGGCTTATGAAGCGCTCTAGAAAAAAAGAAAAAAGTCTAGAAAATCCCACAATAATCAGAAACATCTCGCCTTCTATTTATATCCCTGATTATTAGTAGCCAATGGTGACCCATTTCCCACCGCAATCAATCCATGCATCGATTCCTCATAGAGGATCATTTAAATTCTCTTTATTTATTTTACCTTATTATTAACACACCTCCCACCACAGTCAATCCATGCATCGATTCCTCACAGAGGAACATTTAATTTTTTATTTTATTTTTACGTATTGTTAACCCACCTCCCACCGCAATCAATTTGTGCATCGATTCCTTTTGGAGGATCATTTATTTTTTTATTTTTTCTTATTATTAACCTATGTCCCACTTTATTCAACCTATAAATCCATACTTTTTGGAGGACCATTAAAAATCTTTTTTCTATTTCTTCTTATTATTAACTTTCAATCAATCCATGCATCGATACATCTTGGAGGACCATTTAAAGTTTTACTTTTTCGTTGTGGTACAACATCTAGCTAGTAATATTAAAATAATTAGTGAAAATACTCAATAAACGTAATACATAAAATACTTAGAAAGAACGAAAAACACAACAAAATAAATATTATATATACAATTTTATTAAATATAATAGATAGCCAAACATTGAATCAAATCTTAGTTGTGGTTTATAGTTTTAGACTGATAGAGTAAGTATTAAATATTTTAAAAAACAAATATCTATAGAAATAATTATTGCATTCATTCTATTTTTAAACAAATTCACATACAACCCTATAAAATAGAACTTAAAGAAGCACACTAAATTTATATATTCAAATTATCTATATTATAAGAGATGATTTAAGGTAACCCCTTTAATTGTATTTGAATTACCCACTTACATTATGAAATATTATTTAAAATAACCCTCTAAATTACATGTAATTTTTCACACATGTTTAATTTCTTTAATATAATCTTATAAAGTTAAATAGAAAACCATATTATATATTATAGTAAATAATCTACACACCCAATATATTCATATAAATTAGACATCTATGTCATTTTAAAATTAAAAAACTTCATCTACATTTACCAGTATTAGCTATTATTAGAAAATAGATAAATAGAAAGTAACTAAATTAACAAAAGTTTAAAAGGAAATCTAGATTCGTACATCACCACATCAGGGATAAAAAAGTAGATGACATATTTAAACATAGATTTCAAGGTACTCCCTATGTTCCATGATAATTTATGTTTTAGAAATTCTCATACAGTTTAATTTAGTAAGGTTGAGTTAAGGCACATGTGTCCCCTTATTGACGTGTTACCTATGTTGATCACTTTCCTTATGTTATTAATCTCCTAACTTTTAGTTCCTATGGACAAATTTTAAATCGTAAAATAATATGTTAAGGACACATTTTGAAGGGTCAGAAACTATCAACGTAGATGATAAAAGTTATATAATTAATTATTAGTTTATCGCAATCAATATAGAATACAAACTAAGAAAGCATTATTACAGTTAGAAAATGTGAGCGCGTGGACAGATGACAAAGAAAGAAAAAAACAAATATAAGTATTTTTATTAGTTGTATGTATTAAATTTATCCACAACCACCTAATTAATGTTTATATTTGCTATAGTTCTAGCCCGTGGAGGAACACGGGTTGGTGGACTAGTATTGCCTAATTTTAAGTGAGTTACTTGCAACTATATGCACAGCAGAAATATAGGGCCTGTTTGGAACACGGGAAAATTTCCATGTTCCTGCGTTTTTCCTGTGAAATTGAACTGTTTCCTGTGAAATTCTTATGGGATTCCTGTGGAATTCCTGCGTTCCAAACGGGCCCATAGACTAGTTGTAGCTAGCGAACATGGGTCACACGATTTTCTGCCTATCTTTTTATGGCTGCAATAGGAGATTAAAAACTTGGCAAGTCTGTTTGTTTAGCTTGTACGCAAAACGTAATTATTGCAACAGGCTGCCAAGCAATAAGCACATGGGACCGATAAACTCATGCTGCGTGCGTCGCGCTTTGTGTTGCAGAGACAGACGTGCGTCCATGGGGACGGACGCTGGTCGGCTGGTGTTTTGCAGAGATGCGTGGTCAGCGGCAATAGAATCAGATGCGTGTACGCGCATTTTCTCATGCATATGTACATGTGTATGTATGAGGAGATTTAGACTTTTGAGCATGTCAAATAGAAAAGTAACGGTGTTTAAGATTAACATATCGTAGCTTCAACTCACAAAGCAATGGAATAGGATCTTGTGCTGTAATTATGATTTATGCCTTTTGAGCTTTCAGCCTTCAGTAGATGAGAATTGGGAGAACGATGTGGTCGATTAGTCCCTGAAGATAAATAGCCTCTAGCTTAGAAGAACCAAGCGTTATCACGTAGGTTTCCTACTTGTGATGTATGACTTGTGAATATCCTGCCTTCAGTACCTGACAATAGCCACCAGATCAATAATCATCAGTGTTTGTTTGCTGAAAACAGTTGCATTCAGAGCAGAAGGTGTCGATGTTGATTGTAAATCGATGAACCTCAATGGAGTATGGAGCAAGAAAAACTAAACAGAGGACTTGAGCTGTCCTTGGTTAGAACAGAAGATGTACCAGCTGAGCTCAGACGTATTCGTCCTCTCCTCTGGCTCAAAAGAATCAACGGAGATCACGTACGTATTGTACTTATGTTATATGACTTCTAAGTTTCCTGCCCCTAGGACCTGATAATGGGCAGAACAATCACCAGTTTTGTTTGCTCAAAACAGTTGCAGCGAAAGCAGAATGTGTATATTCAATGATCGTGGGAGAAGAAATCGACCAACTTTGCTGGAGAAAGAAAAAATGAACAGAGGACTTGAGATGTCATTGATTAAAACAGATAAAACATGTACCAGGAGCTCAGACCTGCTGCTTCTGGCTGTGCCACCTGCAATCGCCAGACGTATTCCTCCTTTATTCCCCCTATGCTCTGTATCACTGTGCGCAAATCTGAGCTTCTGAGGCAGAAGGCCGGGGAACTTTGGTGGTGGCTCTACTAGCTGTGACGCTTCCTTTATCAAGGTGAACTACTATGCTTTTAGGATTGCTGCGTTAGATGAGCATTCGTCAGGTCAATTCAAAAGGTCTCCTTGCACTTGACACTGGTTGGTGGTTTGCCTCAACATCACCCCTGCAAACCGCGCTGGCCTGCATGTATCGAATGATCAGATCGCCTGCCCTCGTCCTCTCGCCTCCCACCCTGTCAGCCGCGCAGGCTGGCCAGTGGCGACATCATTCTATATCATTGCTGTAGACCGGATGATGCGCTCGATTCACGCGGTGCAGAGATGATCGCCGCGTGTGTGGCGATCGTCCTTGCCTCACAAACAAATCGAGGACGCTAGAGCAGAGCGTCCCACATTCCTTCGCCGCTCTCGCTCCCGCTCCCACTTTCTCTGCTCCCGCACGCAATACGGCATCGCCCCACTTTTTACAGCAGAGGCGGCTCAAAAAAGGAGCCGCCTCTGCAGTGCTTTCGGTGGGCCCATGGGCATGAGCCGCTGCTAGTAAGGGAATAGCAGAGGTGGTGCATGCCGTGGGCTGCCTCCGCAAATAGCAGAGGCGGTCCATGTGGTCGACCGCCTCAGAGGCGGCGCATAGCACGGACCACCTCTGTTATATGCGGAGGCTACTAAGGGAACGACAGAGGCGGTCCATGCCGTGGGCCACCTCCGCAAATAGCAGGAGCGGTCCAGGCAGTCGACCTCCTCTGATATTTTATTTATCAGAGGTAGTGTGCAGCACGGACCGCCTCTGCTGTAGGCGGAGGCGGCCCGTCCCCTAGACCGCCTCTGCTATTTATTTATCAGAGGGGGCCTAAGTTATGGACCGCCTCTGCTATTTATTTTTCAGAGGAGGCCTACGTTTTGGACCGCTAATCCAAGTGTATATAAGACACTTTCTTCCTCCTCACGACTTTGCAGATATTTGGAGGAGCTTGGAGCCCAACATTGGCCTCCAAGAATTGAAAAGGAGAGGGGGAGGTTTTCGTTTTTATTTCTTTGAAGATCCAAACTTATTGAGGTAAGGCTGCACTATCCCTTTGTTAGATTTAAGTATCATGAAGGAAAAGTTGGTGAATCTACTTATATTGCTCTCATTTACGGCGCTCTGTCTCTGTCTCTCATTTATGGCTCTCTCTCATGGTCCAATTAATTGAACCTAGCTATGAATATATACCAAACAGCTAGCTTGATGGACAATTTTGTGGATCTTTACACTTGAGGATAATATAGAATTAAATTTGTCACTAGGTTGCTAAGAAACATTTCTCCCTATGTAAATCTTAAGATAATCACATGTTTTCTCTCTCTACATAATATACATTTTTCATATGTCGATACATTAAATCCTCCAATATGGATATACTCTTATATATGTACTGTCTTTGGATCTTAAGAAAACCCAAGCATGTGTTTAACGTCTATATATATTTTAATCGAACCAAGCAACATAGGTGTACGTTTACAACGTACGAAATTCAAGTTTTTTAAACGTATGTTTTTATAAGCACATGTATTTGTACCAGTCAAATAATGTAAGTTTGTTACGAGATCAATAGTCTATTATCTCAAGATGTGCCACAGAATGTTTTGTGAAAATTTAATTTGTAGATGGCTCGTCGGTGGATGTATACCATGAAAAGGACGGAGAGGGCTTTCCCTGTTGAATTGGATAAATTCATTGATGTTGCGAAGATGGATGCGAGGATCAAGGGGGTTTCCGGTATATGTTGCCCTTTATAGGAAGTGTAAAAATCTGAAGGTCTGGGCAGACACAGTCACCATCAGGTCACACGTGATCATTGAAGGATTTGTTGATGACTACTCCACTTGGATCCATCATGGAGAGCATGACACTCCTTCGGAACTACCAGTAACCAATCAAGGAACATACGGGTTTATAGGATGTGGAGATGCGGATGATAGTGAAACATTCTTCGATGCTGACCTTCACATTACGTGTTCTCGTGTTGATGGAAATGATGACGGCGGTGGTGGATACATAAGCATACCTTCGGGGAGTTTAGAAGGCCAATATGGTGATGATGATAGTGATGCAGATGAGCTGGAACAAATGCTGAAGCACTTTAAGGCGGATGTCCTTATTGGGAGCGCGAAAGGGTTAGAGCATTTCAAAGTGGTAGTGGATGCTGCACACCATAGCGTGTACGAGAAGTCAAAGGGGGTGTCCGACTCATTTGTCTGAGCTATGGTTTGTACTCGAGCTATTGATTCTGAAGGCCAAGTATGGGTGGTCTGACTCTAGCTTCAACGATCTGATGAAACTCTTATCCTGGTTGCTTTCGAAGCCTAACTTTGTGCCTGAGAACACGTACCAGGCAAAGAAGATCATTAGCCCATTGGCAATGGGAATTGAGAGAATACATGCATGCCCGAACTACTGCATACTATATCGAGGGGAAACATTTGGGAAACTAGAGAAATGTCCACCATGTGGCACTAGCCGTTACAAGCAGAATGACATTTACAAGGACGACGATCAAGCATCCTCAAAATGGAAGAAGAGGAAGAAAAAGGGTGTGCCTGAACCTTCCAAAGAAGATACATGCTTAGGCATAGACGAGAACAAGAGGAGATTCCCCAAATTGGTTATGTGGTATCTCAATCCAATCGACCACTTAAGGCGTATGTTTGCAAACCCTCGAGAAGGAAAGCTGATGTGTTGGTGGCATGAAGAGCGGATTCAGGACGAGGGTAAGCTTTCACACCCGGCCGATGGCACACAGTTGAAAAGGTTTGATGAGATGTACCCCGAGTTTGCGAAGGACCCAAGGAATGTGAGGTTTGCACTAAGGACAGAAGGAATGAATCCTTTTGGGGAAAGAAACAGCATACACAACACATGGGCAGTTATATTGACCATATACAACCTACTGACCTGGCTTTGCCAGAAGAGGAAGTACATAATGTTGTGTATTCTGATACAAGGGCCGAAACAACCGGGCATTGATATAGATTTCTTCCTTGAGCCATGGATGGCTGATATGGTGAAGCTTTGGAATGAGGGTGTGCGAATGTGGGATGAGTATGCTAAGGACCACTTCACATGCAGAGGAATTATAATCGTTACCATCAATGACTACCCTGCATTGTTCTCGATCTCTGGACAGATCAAAGGAAAGACGGGATGTTTAGTATGGCTGGATGGCACGATGTTTGTGTACCTGGATGGTTCAAAAAAAATTTGTGTATCTGAAGTACTGCCGGTTCCTTGTTGAAAGGCACAAATACCGCAGGAAGGCATTCTACGCCCTCTTTGATGGTAAGGCAGAGTCAGGTTCAATACCAATAAGAAGACACAACAGCAAATATGTTTTTGATATGGTAAGGAAGATTAACATCAGCTATTGCAAGAAGATCAAGATAACTAAAACCCCTGTAGAGGGCGTGCCTTTCAAGAAGATGTCAATGTTCTTTAAGTATTTGCCATGATGGAAGGACTTGGAGGTTCCACATGCCGTCGATGCTATGCACATAAAGAAGAACGTGTTCGATAGCACTATCTGTTTGTTGATGGATGTAAAAGGCAAGACAAAGGATGGCTTGAGGTCACGTTGGAACCTGGTAAACATGGGAATAAGAAGTGACCTCCACCTCGTGGAACATGCGAATGGGAAAATTATGCTGCCAACCGGGCTGTCATCTAAAATAAAGATGCTAGTATCCATGAAAGATTTATCGCTAAGCGGATACAACGCTCACAATTGTCACATGATGCTAATGATATTCCTCGTGGTTGCTATAAGGGTTGCCAGGCCTGCATTTGTGCGTATGGTATTAACTCGGATGGTCTACTTCTTCAGCAAAATCTCGCAAAAGGAAATTTGTTTAGATGAATTGGATTCACTGCAACAGTTCTGCACGGAGACTATGGCCTAGCTAGAGATGTGTTTTCCTCCATCACTTTTCAACATAATGCCACACCTCATGGTACATATGGTCGACCAGATCCATGCACTTGGTCCTACCTACTTACATGAAATGTGGGCATACAAGCGTTTCATGGCAACTCTAAACCGCTATGTTCTCAATTGTGCTTGTCCTGAGGGGTTCATGATAGAGGCTTACTGCACCGAAGTGATTGTAGAATGCTATCAGGATTACTTGGTGACAAGAAAGGTATTGGCGTGATTGCATCTCATCACACGGGAAAGTTAGAAGGGAAAGGAACGAGGGGGAGGAAAACATTCATTGATAGGGCATACCATCAAGTGGCAAGCGCTCATTTCAATGTCCTACACCAGTTGGAGATTATGTCTCCGTTCATCGAGCAGCACCTTAATATTGTTCGCGCAGAAAGCAACGGCCGATCAGAGGCTTGGGTCATGAAGGAGCACAAACAACGATTCACCACCTGGCTCATGGACCAAAACATAGAGGAGGGAACAACTGTTGAGGGAATCACATTGAAACGGCTGGCTTTGGGTCCTTTTGCACAGGTCAGGACATGGCAGTCATACGATATTAATGGGTATACATTCTACACATCTACCAAGGATAAGAAAAGTGTCTGCCAAAACAGTGGAGTTTGGATAGACGCCATCGATTATACGACGGGAAACAAGGTCATATTTTGGCCTTATAGAGGACATATGGGAGCTTGACTATGGAAGGACCATACAGATTCCTGTGTTTAGGTGCCAATGGGTCAAACACCCACAAGGTGTAGAGGTGGACAACTACGGCCTGATGATTGTTGACCTGGCCAAGGTTGGCTACAAAGATGACCCTTGGGTATTCGCCAAACGAGTTGCACAGGTTGTATATGTCCTCGACCCAAGCCAGAAGAATGAGAAGCACATAGTTGCCTCGGACAAACAGACTATTATCGGGGTTGATGGTGTGAACGATGTGGAGGCCTTCAATGACTATGATGACATGTAGGTCTTCACAGATCTACCAACCAAGATCAAGATTGTAGAAGCAAGCATAAAGGATGTTAAACTATGGTCACGGCTCGATGGAGAGCCAAGATTTGTAACCACCTAATGCACTATTGTTATTTAATTTCACATTGTAACCTTTGCACATCAAATATTTTGAGTTTGATCGAAATTTGTCTTCTGTTTTTCAAAAACAAGTAAATATTAAAGGAGTAAATATAAAAAAAGGATATAACAAGTAAATCTAAGATAATTATGTATAAAAGAAGTAAATAAAAGACAATATAAAACAAGAAAATATGAAAAGGAGTAAATATAAAATAAGGGATATAACAAGTAAATATAAGATAATTATGTATAAAAGAAGTAAATAAAAGATTATATAAAACAAGAAAATATGAATAAGTAAATTATAAATTATAAATAAGTTAGCAGAAGCAGTTGACGCTATCCACCGCGGCTGCTGTTAACTGTGGGCGGCCGGCCCCACTCCACTTATCAGCAGTGGTGGACAATTTATCCACCGCTGTGGATTACTTTCACCAATTCTGATAGTGTCCCAGATTTTTTTCAACATCGATTTCAGTTTTTAAACTGTGTTCTTGTGACCCTCCACCGAAAGTTGTTTTGGTTTTTTGCTCGTCTTGGGCCTATAAGTACCCTCCAGTGCCCCCCACCTCTTGCCAAGCTACATCAGTAGAAACAATGCCTCACATATTCTTCTCCTCCTTCCTTGCCTTTCTGCTTATTGGGATAGGTTGCATGTAATGCAAACTCCAAGTTGTGGAAAAATCCTAATCTCTCGCCGGATGCAACTATTCCGGTGGGAGTTCCAGGTTGTGGAAAAATCCTAATGAATTTATTCCATAACCAGTTGCCTTGCAGCTGCCCTACCCTCCTTTATAGAACCTGCAGGTGGTGTACATCTCAGTTAATATGAGTCCTACCCACCGGCGGAGAAAATACTCGCTGAGGTGTACACCACCTGCAAGTTCTACAAAGACGGTTGCAAATCCATCAAGTTAGTGGATAAATTGTGTGTACGTTGACATTTTTTTATCGTTGTGGAGAAAATGCTTGCTGAGATGTAAGCTGTTAGCTTTTATGTATCATTATTTCAGTTTTTATGTTTTATTATTTCTTGTTGTGTTCAGCTCACATTGAGATGACTATAACATGAGTGCATGGCAAATGTGTTCTTGTTGTTTAAGGTATGATATTGCAAGAATATATAAAAGTAGAGGGGTAAATAGAAGAACTAAATATAAAAGAAATAAACAAAAGTAAAGGAGTAAATAGAAGAATTAAATATAGAAGAAATGTATTCTTGTTGCAGGTTGGAGAAATGTATTATAGAATAAATATAATAAGTATAAGGCACTTAGCAGCAGCGGTTGGAAAAATTCACCGATGCTGGTAAGTGAGGGTGGCCGGACCCACTCCATTAGCAGCAGCGGTGGACATTTACTACCACTGCTGCTACGAGACTTAGCAGCAGCGGTTGGAAAGGTGCACCGCTGCTGCTAACTGTGGGCAGCCGGCCCCACTCCAGTTAGCAGCAGCGGTTGACCCTATCTACCGCTGCTGCTAACATATATTAGCAGCGGTGGATAGAGTCAACCGCTGCTGCTAAGTGGAGTGAGCCCCTGCTAATTAGAGCTGGTGTTCATCTCTTCCTTGTTCATCTCTCTCATCTCTTCCTTGTAGCGGTCATGCTTTTTATATTTATCTAAGTCCTTAGCGAACCCCTCCTTCCAGTTCAGCTTGGAGGAGATGCCTCGGACACGGCCACAATGCTCCTTTGTACCTAAGGCTACGGTCAGAGAGTCTTTCTCTCTGTCAGGCACGAATTTTCCTGCCTTCTGTGCCTCTGCAAACCTTTTAATGTTGCCCACGACTTCTCTTGTCTTGGGCTTGGCAAAACTTTTGGTCCCCGTGGCATCCTTTACTTCCCAGACCTTGACCCAGTTTAAGCAACGCTCGTCCAGGCCCTCATATGGGTCGGGTTCCCCTCTGGCGATCACGTCCTCCCTCTCTTTCTTCGACTTCTCCACTTGTGCCTGGTACCCACCCGGGCCTAGACGATGGAGCTAACTTGTTTGCCAAAATTTTCAAAGTTGCAGACACAGCAGCACCTTCGATACTGGCCATCATTTATTTTGAAAGTGTCTCCTTGCCCAAAAATCCTGCAGACCAAATTGAACATGAGCTGCTACTTTTGAAACAAAAAAATGATCTGCAAAAACTAGCTGTACTCTCAATAAATTATGGGTTATGCATGTTCCAAACTAACTGAATCCTATGGCGCTTATATACGAGGGGATTTCGTACTTTGGAGCATGTAAAAGAGAAAGGTAATAGTGTTTAAGATTAACGTACCATAGCCTCAGATTCACAAAGGAGCAGATGAGGATCTCGAACAGATGGCTGATTAGTTCCTCAAGATGAACATACCATAGCCTCTAGCTCGGACGAATCAACTCTAATTACGTTTATTTCCTACTTGTGATGTGTGACTTCTGAGTTCCTGGATTCAGTACCTAACAATAGGCAGGATAATAATATATTTTTATTTGCTAAAACAGTTGCACTGAAAGCAGAAAGTGTGGATGTTGATGCTAATTGACGAACTTAATAGGAGTATGGATCGAGCAAGAAAAAACAAAACAAAGGACTTAAGTAGTCTTTGGTTAGAACAAAACATATACTAGGATAGTAAGCTAGTTGCACGAGAGTAATTACTTTTTTAGTTACCCTCTGTCATGTAACTAACTAAGCCGGATTGCACTCGTCTTACTGGTCCTAGCTAAGTCGCAACAGGCTTAATAATCATAGTTGTAACCAGGGTATTGAAGCGGTTGCAATTGTGGTGTCAGGCCAATTGCAACTCAGCATATTCTCTAGTTGTAACTGGAATTGCTTTATTGGTCCTAGTTGCAACCGATTTAAAGATCCTAGTTGTAATTACGGCGGCAGTGAAGTGGTTGCAGTCACGCACGGGATCTGGCCAATTGCGACTGAGTATATTCCTTAGTTGTAATTGCAATCGCCTCGTCGGTCCTAGATGCAACGGTTTTAATGATCCTAGTTGTAACTGGGACATTGAAATGGTTTGTAGTTGTGGATGAGAACAACTGCAACTGAGCATCTTACTATTACTAATTGGAGATGAAAAGCATGCACAGCTTATGAAGCGCTCTAGAAAAAAAGAAAAAAGTCTAGAAAATCCTACAATAATCAGAAACATCTCGCCTTCTATTTATATCCATGATTATTAGTAGCCATTGGTGACCCATCTCCCACCGCAATCAATCCATGCATCGATTCCTCATAAAGGATCATTTAAATTCTCTTTATTTATTTTTCCTTATTATTAACACACCTCCCACCACAGTCAATCCATGCATCGATTCCTCACAGAGGAACATTTAATTTTTTATTTTATTTTCACGTATTGTTAACCCACCTCCCACCACAATCAATTTATGCATCGATTCCTTTTGGAGGATCATTTTTTTTTATTTTTTCTTATTATTAACCTATGTCCCACTTTATTCAACCTATAAATCCATACTTTTTGGAGGACCATTAAAAATCTTTTTTCTATTTCTTCTTATTATTAACTTTCAATCAATCCATGCATCGATACATCTTGGAGGACCATTTAAAGTTTTACTTTTTTGTTGTGGTACAACATCTAGCCAGTAAAATTAAAATAATTAGTGAAAATACTCAATAAACGTAATACATAAAATTTGGAAAGAACGAAAAAACACAACAAAATAAATATTATACATACAATTTTATTAAATATAATAGATAGCCAAACATTGAATCAAATCTTAGTTGTAGTTTATAGTTTTAGACCGACAGAGTAAGTATTAAATATTTTAAAAAACATATATCTATAGAAATAATTATTGCATTCATTCTATTTTTAAACAAATTCAGGTATAACCCTATATTATAAGAGATGATTTAGGGTAACCCCTTTAATTGTATTTGAATTACCCACTTACATTATGAAATATTATTTAAAATAACCCTAAAAATTACATGTAATTTTTCACACATGTTTAATTTCTTTAATATAATCTTATAAAGTTAAATAGAAAACCATATTATATATTATAGTAAATAATCTACACACCCAATATATTCATATAAATTAGACATCTATGTCATTTTAAAATTAAAAAACTACATCTACAATTACCAGTATTAGCTATTATTAGAAAATAGATAAATAGAAAGTAACTAAATTAACAAAAGTTTAAAAGGAAATTTAGATTCGTACATCACCACATCAGGGATAAAAAAGTAGATGACATATTTAAACATAGATTTCAAGGTACTCCCTATGTTCCCTGATAATTTATGTTTTAGAAATTCTCATACAGTTTAATTTAGTAAGGTTGAGTTAAGGCACATGTGTCCCCTTATTGACGTGTTACCTATGTTGATCACTTTCCTTATGTTATTAATCTCCTAACTTTTAGTTCCTCTGGACAAATTTTAAATCGTAAAATAATATGTTAAGGACACATTTTGAAGAGTGAGAAACTATCAATGTAGATGATAAAAGTTATATAATTAATTATTAGTTTATCGCAATCAATATAGAATACAAACTAAGAAAGCATTATTACAGTTAGAAAATGTGAGCGCGTGGACAGATGACAGAGAAAGAAAAAAACAAATATAAGTATTTTTATTAGTTGTATGTATTAAATTTATCCACAACCACCTAATTAATGTTTATATTTGCTATAGTTCTAGCCCGTGGAGGAGCACGGGTTAGTGGACTAGTATTGCCTAATTTAAGTAGTTACTTGCAACTATATGCACAGAAGAAATAGACTAGTTGTAGCTAGCGAACATGGGTCACACGATTTTCTGCCTATCTTTTTATGGCTGCAATAGGAGATTAAAAACTTGGCAAGTCTGTTTGTTTAGCTTGTACGCAAAACGTAATTATTGCTACAGGCTGCCATGCAATAAGCACATGAGACTGATAAACGCATGCTGCGTGCGTCGCGCTTTGTGTTGCAGAGACAGACGTGCGTCCATGGGGATGGACGCTGGTCGGTTGGTGTTTTCCAGAGATGCGTGGTCAGCGGCAACAGAATCAGAATTGGGAGAGACGTGCGTCGCGCTTTGTGTTTAAGATTAACATACCGTAGCTTCAACTCACAAAGCAATTGAATAGGATCTTGTGCTGTAATTATGATTTATGCCTTTTGAGCTTTCAGCCTTCGGTAGATGAGAATTGGGAGAACGATGTGGTCGATTAGTCCCTGAAGATAAATAGCCTCTAGCTTAGAAGAACCAAGCGTTATCACGTAGGTTTCCTACTTGTGATGTATGACTTGTGAGTATCCTGCCTTCAGTACCTGACAATAGCCACCAGATCAATAATCATCAGTGTTTGTTTGCTGAAAACAGTTGCATTCAGAGCAGAAGGTGTCGATGTTGATTGTAAATCGATGAACCTCAATGGAGTATGGAGCAAGAAAAACTAAACAAAGGACTTGAGCTGTCCTTGGTTAGAACAGAAGATGTACCAGCTGAGCTCAGACGTATTCGTCGTCTCCTCTGGCTACGTATTGTATTTATGATATATGACTTCTGAGTTTCCTGCCCCTAGTACTTGATAATGGGCAGAACAATCACCAGTTTTGTTTGCTCAAAACAGTTGCAGCAAAAGCAGAATGTGTATATTCATTGATCGTGGGAGAAGAAATCGACCAACTTTGCTGGAGAAAGAAAAAATGAACAGAGGACTTGAGATGTCATTGATTAAAACAGATAAAACATGTACCAGGAGCTCAGATCTGCTGCTTCTGGCTGTGCCACCTGCAATCGCCAGACGTATTCCTCCTTTCTTCCCCCTATGCTCTGTATCACTGTGCGCAAATCTGAGCTTCTGAGGCAGAAGGCCGGGGAACTTTGGTGGTGGCTCTACTAGCTATGACGCTTCCTTTATCAAGGTGAACTACTATGCTTTTAGGATTGCTGCATTAGGTGAGCATTCGTCAGGTCAATTCAAAAGGTCTCCTTGCACTTGACACTGGTTGGTGGTTTGCCTCAACATCACCCCTGCAAACCGCGCTGGCCTGCATGTATCGAATGATCAGATCGCCTGCCCTCGTCCTCTTGCCTCCCACCCTGTCGGCCGTGCAGGCTGGCCAGTGGCGACATCATTCTATATCATTGCTGTAGACCGGATGATGCGTTCGATTCACGCGGTGCAGAGATGATCGCCGCGTGTGTGGCGGTCGTCCTTGCCTCACAAACAAATCGACCACGCTAGAGCAGAGCGTCCCACATTCCTTCGCCGCTCTCCCTCCCGCTCCCACTTTCTCTACTCCCGCACACACTACGGCATCGCCCCACTTTTTATAGCAGAGGTGGCTCAAAAATGGAGCTGCCTCTGCAGTGCTTTCAGTGGGCCCAAGGGCATGAGCCGCTGCTAGTAAGGGAACAGCAGAGGCGGTGCTTGCCGTGGGCCGCCTCCGCAAATAGCAGAGGTGGTCCATGCGGTCGACCGCCTCTGTTATTTTATTTATCAGAGGCGGCGTGCAGCACGGACCGTCTCTGCTGTATGCGGAGGCGGCCCGTCCCCTGGACCGCCTCTGCTATTTATTTGTCAGAGGGGGCCTAAGTTATGGACCGCCTCTGCTATTTATTTATCAGAGGCGGCCTACGTTTTGGACTACCTCTGCTAATCCAAGCGTATATAAGACACTTTCTTTCTCCTCGCGACATTTGGAGGAGCTTGGAGCCTAACAATGGCTTCCAAGAATTGAAAAGGAGAGGGGGAGGTTTTCATTTTTATTTCTTTGAAGATCCAAACTTATTGAGGTAAGGCTGCACTATCCCTTTGTTAGATTTAAGTATCATGAAGGAAAAGTTGGTGAATCTACTTATATTACTCTCATTTATGACGCTCTGTCTCTCATTTATGGCTCTCTGAAGGACCGAAAAGGCCCACATAGCTAAGGATAGCTACTAGACTAGGACCAAACATGAAAAAGCCCTCGTGAAAACGCCTATTGAAAAAGGTGCACGAAGAGGGCAAGCTTGCCTCGGCAGCACACGCCGGACGGTCCGCCGATGAACGCCGGATGGTCCGCCGATGCACGTCAGATGAGAGGAACTGAGAGCACTCCACACGAAAAGACATAGGCCAGCACACGCTGGATGGTCCGCCGTGTCACGCCGGACGTTCTGCCGTGACATGCCGGACGACAAGGACAGAGGAGCACGATTGCGCGACAGGGTCCCAAAAGAAATGGACAAAGGCCAGCCAAAAGGCATAAGAAAAATCCCCAAAAATTACCACAGCAACTCCAGAGGATTGGGAACCAGCTCAGAAAAACTCAGCTCAAAAGGAGCAAGTTTGCTACGCAGGACGGTCCGGCGTTTGACAGCAGACACAGCTCCAAAAGGAAGAGCAAAACCCTAATCAAATGTGCTCCAAAAATTCTGTAAAAATTACTGGAGCTACTAAAAGGCCTCAGAAGTGTTGTCCTAAAAATTCAGCTTATTTGGATAATATTTTTGGATCATGAACTGAAAAAGACAAGCACGCCGGACAGCAAGCGACGGACGGTCCGGTGTCTCTGTCAGCCTGACACCACTCACAAAACAATTCTCAAAACCCAGCCCAATGAGCTCCAAAAATTATGAAATTTTATCTGGAGAATCACATGATCATAAAGAACATCTCCACGAAGTTTCAGCTCAATTGGAAGAGTTTTGGTACGCCAGACTGTCCGGTGTTTGAGCACCTGACCAAAACTCTAAAATCTGGACAGCCGGTGAACTCACACGGGAATGAATCAAATCTTGGGCAAACCTTCACTAAAACACATGAAACTTTAGGAGCACAACCTCAATCCATAAGAGAGTCTATCCACAAAAGATATACTAAAAAAGATCAAGAGAACTCTCGGATTGGATGCAACAAAGAGTGAAAGAAGGTGACCAAGAACTAGATGAACACAAGGGAAAGTGGGGATTCGAGGAAGATCTTGTGCAGCTATTGAGAGGTAGTGGAGGCCTGCTCCTTGGTGTAATGAGTGATTGCTAACACGTGGAGTGGACTAACTATGTTTAGTCGCGACTCTGTGGAGATTGCGCCGGTTCTTGGTCTGTGGTGTGCCGGTACACGGATGGCGCGGTGGCAGCGAGATGGTTTGGACAAGAGCGAGGCGCGTGCAGATGGACCATGCGGCGGCATTGCGGTGGCAGGGAGCTCGACGACCATCCGGAGGCGGGAGACCTTGCAGTGGCATTGGAGGCCCGACCGGACGACCGTGCGGTGGTGAAGGGCGGCCCAGATGCTTGGGCCACTGCTGGGCCGCGTTGTGATCCACTCCTGGAGCCAAGGCGGGACAGCGTGGAGTTTGTTGGTAGCTCAGGAAAAACCAACGACTGGGATGCGTCGACGTCGGCCAAGTCGGAGAGGGTTCCGGCGGGAGGTCGGACACGTGGCGACATTGGGCTTGGCGGGTGTGCCGGAAACATCGCACGGGAAGGTTTGGCGGGTCCTCCAAAACCGCCCCCCGAACTCGGTTTCGGCAGTTTTTCCAAAACTGCCCCAGTGAAGATTCCAGAAGGACGCGTAGCGACATCAGAGGGATTGCGTCGGGTCGAAGCAAACTACAACAAGTCGTCGTAGACGTCGGATGGTCTTCAATGTATCTTTCCGGTTTTGCCCCTATAAGGGCCTTTGGTTTAATTTCAGCACTTAGGGGTATTGTAGTCTTTAGAGGAAGGCTTGGAAGGCAAGAAAGGGAGGCAAATTGGGAGTGGGTGGCGCTGCCCCTGCAGGACAAAAAGGCTAGCGCCCCTCCCTCCCTCTCTCGGTTCTCTGGCTGGCGCTCAACAGAAGGACACAGGCAGCCAGGCGCCCTCTCTTCCTCCCTCTCCCTGTCCTCCTCTCTTCCTCCTGTAAGGTGAGATTTGAGAGATGGATTCTTGAAGCTTTTGTAAGGAATTTGTGTGGGAGAGGAGGCCCTTCCCTCCTTGTGCCCTCCTGGCTTTTGAATCAAACTCTGTTTCATGTTGTTTGGAGATTTTGGTGTTTGATTCCTCCATGGTCTTGAGTTCTTTGGTTTCGGGATTCTTCTACTTGCCGCTGTGTTCCTTGAGGACTTTCCTTGCGACCTGAATCACCCTAGCCAAGTGCTAAATCCCCCGCGAGTCGCGATCCCTCAAGAACCGAGTTTTTAGAAAATCCCGAAAACCCCGTACTTGCTCCGATTTCTTTCGATTCCTCTTCAACCGTGAGGAATTTCTTGGATATCTTTTGGGGATGGGTTCTTGAAGTCATCATCTTCATCTCCCCAAAATTTGAGCTACTTTGGACCTGATTTGATCATTCAATCATCGAATTTTTCCCAGGTCGCGGGCTGGAAAAACTCTGCTCTGCTCGGGCAGAATTTTTCCTTATCGCCGGTTGAACCGATGCTTGCATTCTTGTGCGTCGGATCAACCGGTGAGTGGTTTTGTCGCCTGTTAGGGTTTTTGGGGTTTCTGTTGGTTGCACAGGTGCATTAGCATCTACGTGCATCGGTTCATCCGGCGTTACCACAAGATTCGCAGTTTTAGTCGTTTAACGACGGGTTCAGTTTTCTCCACACCGGTTTAACCGGTGCTCAGTTGAATTCGATTTGCAGCTTCTCTGGACAACTGCACCGGTGTTATTGCTGATTTCATCGGTTCATCCGGTGCGCTATCGTCGGTTTAACCGGTGATCATTGTGTGCGTTTTGTGGCCGCTCTGGACAACTGCACCGACATTGCGTTTGAATTTGTCGGTTTATCCGGTGCAGTGTCGTCGGTTGAACCGACGCCTTTCAAACTTGAGCGTCGGATCAACCGGTGTTCGATTGTCTTCAATGCAGGCTCAGTATCATCGGTTTGACCGACGCCCTCAATCCTTTGTCCGTCGGATCAACCTGTGATATATACCTTGCTGGTTTTTGCGCTGTTTCTTCGCGTTTGCTTCCGTGTTTTGTCTCATGGATTCCTAGGGCATTCTTGTGTTGGTGTAGCTCCTCATAGCTATTTCACACCTTGCCTAGAACTCTAGGGTTAGGGTGCACACTTGGATCTTGAGTCAAAGTTGTTGATTGCGATAATTTTCAATGGCTCCCATTCACCCCCCCTCTGGTCGCATTTCTCGGTCCTACAATTGGTATCAGAGCCGGGATGGTTTCTCTATAGCCTTCCTCGGTTCAAAACCGTTGTGTGACCATGGGTTCTCCTGGCAAACCCCCGATTTTCGATGGAACCGATTATGACTATTGGAAGGTGCGCATGGGTGCCTATCTTCTGAGTCTAGGTTCCGAAGTCTGGGAGATTTGCGTGGACCCTGACTATGTGAACCTTGCGGTCCGCACGACCGAGCTTCAGACTAGGAGACATTAGGTCAATAGCAAGGCGTACAATGCTCTCATAGCCTGTCTCGCTCGCCCTGAGTTCGATCGTGTCAGCTACCTTCTCACAGCCCGGGAGATTTGGGCACGGTTGGCCAATTTCCATGAGGGAACCAACCATGTCAAGTTGAGGCTGTATGAGACTCACCAGCGGGAATATGAGAACTTTACTCAGTTGCCGGGTGAGAGCATCGACACCATGTTCAGTCGTTTCTAGTCGATTGTGAACAAGCTGCGTGCGAACCAGCCACAGGGCACCCAGACCTACTCTGATCATGAGAAGGCTATGAAGCTTCTCTATGCTCTTGATCGCAAGGTCTGGGAGGTGAAGGTCCAGACTATCATAGAGTCTGTTAGCTATGAGACCCTCACCGTGGATGAGCTATTCAGCAAGCTCAAGGGCTTCGGCGGCGGAGAAGCTCTCTCGAGCTAAGATGGAAGGTAATCATGCTGATGCCTCCGCCTCCAAGTCGATGGCCCTGGTAGGCAACTCTGGAGCTAACTCTAACCCTTCTCTTGGAGGTTTTTGCTTGTCTTCTCTTATGTCTGTGATAGATGAGCAGTTGGAGGTGCTGGGAAATGAGGAGCTTGCACTGATCATCCACAAGTTCCAGCGCCTTCAACAACAGACAAGCACGAGCGAAGACCTGCTTCAACTGCGGCAAGACCGGTCACTTCGCCACCGAGTGTCCCAAGAAGAAGAGTTCCAAGGATGAGGATGACCGCTCCAGGCACGAGGAGTACCGCGAGCACCGCTGTCACACCCTGAAATTTTTGAATTTCAGGATGTGATTAAAATTAAAAATAAATAATCAATTTTCTCATAATTTTAAAATTTTCGTAACATTTTCTTTTCTTCACAGGGAATTTAGTAAAAATAAATAAAGTTTGTTTGAATTTAAAAAAAATTAAAATGAAGTTGGTTGTGTGTTGCACTCATGCTACCCTTGCATTGTTTTAATGTTGTGTTTCAATTTGAATTTGAATTCTTCAAATTTGAATTCAAATTGAATTTGTTTGAATCTCTTGCAAAAGAAAGAAAAAAAAGCCTCTTTCGGCCCAAAACGCCTCAGCCGGCCCAGCCCTTTTTCTTTTCCCCTTTTCTCCCCGCGCAGCCCAATCCCGCCGCCCCAATTCCCTCTCCCCGGCCCAGCTCGCGCCCCCTCTCCTCTCTGCCGCCGACAGGTAGGCCCCACCTGTCGGGACCGTCTCCTTCCTCCCGTGCGCGGCTCGGACTCGAGCCAGAGTCCGGCCGCGCCACGCCTCGCCGCCCGTCACCTTGGCGCGCCCACCAAGGTGGCCCCACCTCGCCCCTATTTAAGTGACGCCGCTCCCCCTGGAAACCCTATCGAACCGCAGCCGCCCCCCCAGTTCGCGCAAACCCTAGCCCTAAATCGCCGCCGCCATTGGAGCCCCGCTCGAGCTCGATTCTACCGTAAATCTCACCGCTCCGCCGCTCGCTCGCCTCCGCAAGCCGCCTCCGGAGCTCCGCATTGTGGTGAGAACATTCACTGGTCACCTTCCCCTCTCCCTCTCGCTCCCGTGCATGCCCGTTCGCTCGCCATCGCCCTGCCGAGCAACCTCGCCGTCGAACGTGCTCTCCACCATGTCTAGGCTTCGCGCAGACCCCGCCGTCGCATTCCCCGTATCGTGCTCTAGATCCCAGGCCGATCCGCGCCTAAATCCGAGCCCCGGACGGCCGTTTTCGGCGAAGTCCGGCGACCGCGCCGCCGCTCGCCGCCGCTAGCTCGCCGCCGGCGCAGTGCGCCGCCGCTCCTTTCGCCCCATTTCTCCCCAGCCGTTCGATCCTCATCCAACGGCCCCGATTAGATCTGACCCGAGGTCAACAGATCCAATACCGGTCAACCGAGCCACTTTTGCGAAAGAGCCCTTATGTTTTATGGAAATAAACCCACAGTCCAGTATAGTTCAAAAGTAATTAGGTTTAAGTCCTTTTATTTCTGTTTTAGACCCTGACCTTTTAGGAAATAGAACCCGCCGTCCAGGAAGTGTAGTTTTGCTTTCTAACCCTCGTGAGTTAGGTTTAATTATGTTTTAGTCCATGGTTTCTTTAAAGCTAGCCCCTGGAAGTTTAAATCTATCGCAAACAAGTCCCTGGTGCACTGTTTTAGCCATATCTTTCACGTTTTAACTCCGTTTTCAGTGATTCTTGCGCTCACGTGATCCTTGTGATGTGTGAAATAGCTCTACAACCTTTTTATCTGCTGTGAGCACACTTTGTTGTGTCTTACGAATCTTTTCTGTTAGTCCTTAACCTTTAGTTAATCGCGACTAGATCTCTGAAGCATCGTTTAGTCTATAGAATCACCGTTTTAGTTCCGTTTTCTGTGTTTCTTGCGCCCTCGTAATCGTAGCAACGAGCCCTATCCTTTAGTGCGTTCTTTTAAAGTCTTTCTTTTGTTTTGGTGTATTGTTCTTAGATGTATCTTGTTGTTTGCTTTGTATGTTTGCCCGATGTTTGCTCCGAGTAGAAGGATCGCTGTTTGAAGGTTGAAGATCAAGAGTTCCAAGTGAGCAAAAGCTGAAGAGCAGTAAGAGTAGCTTTTCGTTGGAGAAAGGCAAGTGACCCTAACCATCCTTCTATCTATGCTTATATACAAGAGTACTATGATATAATTGGAACATGGAGAACCACCCAAGAAAACCGTACAACCACAATACTATATGGCTCTGGTCTTGGCTAAGTAATTAGATGAACTATATGTTGTGTTGGGGTTGTTCCGCTTGGTGGTTATGAGTTTGTGTTGTGGAGCGGGTGAAGGAAGCTGTGTCTTCTGAGGGACCGCACGGCAGGGACCAACACATACATATAGGGATTCTTTGTAAAGGCCTCATAGCGTCCCTATGCAATCACACCTCGGAAGTGTGGTATTGTGCCTGATCAGCACATATGCGTGGTTGGGTTCAAAGTTCTTCGGAACTTTTACGCGAATTGTGGTGAAAGTGTACAACCTCTGCAGAGTTAAAACTAACCGGTTAGCCGTGCTCACGGTCAAGAGCGGCTTGGACCCTCACATGATTAATAAACTTAAAGATGGATTTAAATCACATTCTGGTTATTTCTTGTGGCCTTGCTGAGTACCAACCATAAGTGTACTCACCCTTGCTTACTGCTGCTCAGAAGGAAAGATGTATGAAGTCTGTTGAAGATGTTGCTGAGTTCTAAGCGTACGCAACCCCCAGTCGATTGCCTGTGAAGTTGAAGCCTTCGTTTCCAGAATAAGCTGTATAACTCTGATAATCTTCTATTTGTTGTAATTCTCTTTTACATGATACTGTTACTGATTATTCACTTATGATGTCTCTATATGTATGAAACTTGATCCTGGCATACATATAGATATGCATTCGGTTTTCTTCTTAAAACCGGGTGTGACAACCGCCACAAGCACAAGAGTGGGGACTCCCACAAGAAGAAGGGCGGACGCTCCAAGCGGCACCACGAGTGGAAGAAGAAGAACATCGGCAAGTACAAGAGCAAGCAGGCGTTCGTCACCCAGAGTGAGGATCATTCCTCCACCAGCCAGAGCTCGACGTCTTCGTCTTCATCCAGCTCCAGTGACTCCAACTCACACCACCGCGGCGAGAAGAAGCGGAGCAGCAAGAAGAAGGCCACGGAGGGCTTCACTGGCCTTTGCCTCCATGCTGGGAAGGCGGCCGGTTTCTACACCATGGCTATTGACTCCGATGCTGACGGGACTCCTTCCACTATGGCAGAGCCTGTACTTCAGCCAGAGCCAAGCTCTGAGGTACGTCCCAAGCACCCCACTCACTGAGGAGTTGGAGGATCTTTACACTGCTCTAGATAATCAGGACTTGATCATTAAGGATGCTAAGAGGCAGTTTAGAGCTTTGAGACAGGAGCTGAAGGAAGTCAAGCTAGCTCTAGAGATTGCTCAGTCTGCCCCTGTAGTGGAGGATTGTGAGGAGGAGGATGAGTGCAGTCAGTGCATCGGTTTGATGTCTAACCTGTCCGAGCTCAGGAGCAAGTATGATGAGAACTTGCTCAAGCTCGAGATGGGCAAGAAGGCCTTGGACGAGCTCAAGTCCCAGGCCTACCCTCTTGGGTGCTTGTAAGGAGTGCCCAACGCTTAGAGAAGAGCTTAAGGAGAAGACTGCTGCTTTGAGGAAGTTGGAGAAATCCACAGTCCCTAGCTCTTGCTCTGCTGATTGTACTGTGTGCCCAAGCCTGATCTCTGAGCTTGAGGAGGCATGGAAGGACAAGACCCGGATGGAGGAGGAGAACTCCCACCTTCGGGAGATTCTCAGTTGGGTGTCCGCCCGTGAGCCTCAGTTGGGCATGATGGTTTAGCAGTTTAAGCGTCCTGATGGTGTTGGGGTTGGTTTTGCTTTTACTCCTGCTGACTTTGTTCAACCCTATGGCAATATTGGTGAGATGCTCGAGCCGAGTGTGAGTGCACTTTCCTCTTCCACAGCTCCACCAGTCCCTAAGCCAGCACCAGTCCCTAAGCCAGCACTAGTCAATGATGGGATTCTCACTGAGCCACCCAAAGCTCCACCTAAGAATCCAGTGTGGGTTCCCAAGCCTAACCACCTCAAGAACCGACTGGATACACTCCCTCCTAGTGGCAAGCCTATTCCTAAGCCCAAGGTGAGGACTCAGCCCCCCAGAGTACCTCAGAGAGCCCCAGCTCCTACACCACAGCCTACACACAAGAGAGAGCCTTACCAGTGTGAGTGGTGCGAGAGGGGTGGTCACTTGGCAGAGTTTTGCTTTCGGAGGTTGAGGTTTGAGCGCAGGCATCTTGAGAGGCGTGCTCCGGAGGTGTTCCACCAGCCAGCCGGTGGACATGCTCCAGCTCGACGTGGGCAGAGGCGGGATGCCAGGCCACGTCGTGTAGGTGGAGGAGGGGGAGGCGGTGGTGGATACTGCGCTCCTGTTGGTGGTTTCGCCGGCCCTGTTCCACACCGTGCTTTCAGTGGTGGTCAGCGTGGCCGAGGCTTTGGTGGCGGAGGCGCACCATGTTTTCCTCAGTGTGGTGGTCGCCAGCCACAGTTTTCGTTTGAGGATACTTACCCTGCTTTCGAGTAGATGGCACGATATTGGTTTGCTTCTTTCTGTGCTAACCCCAGTGTCGGGCCATTTGCCTGCTCGTTTTCTTCCTACTGAGCAGGACACTCGAGGCCTGGAGAACATATGGCTCATGGACTCCAGTTGTTTGCGCCACATGATCGGGAGTCACAGATGGTTCTCCAGCCTCACCCCGATGAAGGACAAAGAGTACATCACCTTCGGGGATTACAAGCGGAGGAAAGGTACGTGGAGTTGGCACTATTCGGATTTCTGATGACTTCACCCTAAGAGAGGTTGCTCTTGTTGATAAACTTGGTTTTAATCTGCTTTCTGTTTCATAACTTCTCGATGATGGGTTTGAGGTGAGTTTCAAGAGAGGTTGCTCGCGCGTTCTTGATTCCAGAGGGGAATTCGTTTACAGCATTGTTCCTCTTGGTCGTGTGTTTCGCATTGACTTTTCTGGATCTTCTTCTAGCACCTCTCACTATCTGGTGACTGGTCAGTCCTCTGAGCTCTGGAAGTGGCATAGAAGACTCGGTCACTTGAGCTTTGATGTACTAGTTAGGCTCAGCTCACTTGATTTGATCCGAGGATTGCCCAAGCTCAAGATGGACAAGGACCTTGTCTGTCACCCGTGTCATCACGGGAAGATGGTTTCCCTTCCGCACCCACCTGTGAATCAGGTGATGACATCACACCCAGGCAAGCTTCTTCACATGGACACTGTTGGCCCTGCTCATGTGCGCTCTGTCAGTGGGAAGTGGTACATTCTTGTGATCGTTGACGACTTCTCTCGGTACTCTTGGGTTTTCTTCTTGGAGACTAAGGATGAGGCTTTTCAGTACTTTCGAGACCTTGCCTTGAGGTTATAGAACGAACTTCCACATGCCATGAGGGCCAATAGTGATAATGGCTCTGAATTTAAGAATGCTCGTTTTGATGACTTCTGTCGTGGTTTCGGTCTTGATCACCAGTACTCCTCTCCTTATGTTCCTCCACAGAATGGCGTGGTTGGACGCAAAAACCGGACCCTAGTGGAGATGGCCAGGACGATGCTTGATGAGCATAGGACTCCTAGGCTTTTTTGAGCCGAGGCGATCAACACCGCATGCTATGTTGCCAACCACATCTTCCTTCGCTCATTCATGAAAAAGACTTCGTATGAGTTGTGGTTTGGTCGACAGCCCAAGGTGTCCCATCTGCGTGCTTTTGGTTGCAGATGCTTTGTTTTGAAGGAGGGAAATCTTGATAAGTTCGAGTCTAGGTGCTCTGATGGCATTTTTCTTGGCTATGCTCTTCAATCTAGAGGCTATCGTGTTCTTATTCTTGAGACTAACTGGATCGTCGAAACTTGTAATGTAACCTTCGACCAGTCCACTCCTTCTTTGTCTGCTTCTGTGGAGTGTGCAGGTGACGATGAGTTTGGCCAGGACATCTTCGAGGATGAGGATGAGCCTAAGGCTTTTGAGGATGATGGTGGTGTCCCTGCGCCGGCTGCAGGCCCACTTCCTGGTGAATCGAGTTCTGACGACGACGGCGGCCCGCTCCCCACAGCTTCTACTTCCCGGGGGCCGATCGAGCAGGTGACTCAGGCTTCACCAGCTGCACCTGATGTAACACCCTAATTTAAATTTCAGCATTTATTAATAAATTAATTGGCTTTAGTTAATTTTTCTAAGGTTTATGGTGTTTAGTTGGCATTTAATCTAATTTTTGTTCCTTAATTAATTAAAATTTATCATAGGTTTAAATTTTTGTTGCATTCATGCTGGTGCATGGCTTTATTTTGTTTGAATGCATAGGAGTTGAATTCAAATTTTGTTTGAATTCAAATAGCTTTGTTTGAATTAGAACTAGAAAGAGAAAAATAGAAAATAGAAAACCCAAAACAAAACCCAAAACCCAAACCCAAAGCAACCCAAAACCCAAGACCCAGCCCAAACCTCTTTCCAAAGCCAGCCCAGCCCGCTGGCCCAGCCTCTCCCCCACCCCGGCCCACTTCCATGCGTCTCCCAGGCCAGCTCGCCTCTCCTCTTCGCTCGGCCCAGCCCGCACGCTCCCTCCGCTAGCGACCCGCACGCGTGCCCGCCTCCCTCAGCCCACGCGGCCTGCTCGCGCGCCCCGCCGCTGACCAGCCGGCCCCGCACGTCAGCGCTTTCCCCCTCCTCTGCCCCGCCGCGCAACGCACCGCCGCGATCCCCGCCGGGGATTTCGCCGCGACAGTCACGGGCGCGCACGCCCAGAACCTTCCCCGCTGCCCTATAAGTCAACCCCGACCCCCTGTGCCCCCTCTCATCCACCAGTGCCCCCTCTAACCCTAGCCGCCGCCGTTTTCGCCCGGGGCTCAACTCCGGTGAGCCTCTCCGCCCTGGTTTCCCCTCGTCACCGGTGGCCTTGGCCCGCCCTGACCCCTCTGCCGGCCTCGCAGGACCACCACGCGTCTACTCGTGCAGCCCAGACGCCCGGAGGTGCACGCTACCATCCCCGCCACCGAGCTCTGCGCCTTCACGCCGCCGGCCTTCACCGACGACCTCCCCACGCCTCATCGCCGGCCACCACAACCCCTAGGTGAGCATCATCCCGGCCTCCTCTGTATTTTGCGCTCGTCAAATTGGCCCGGGACGCACTCTAGGTGCTTGTGCACCTGCTCGCCGGCGAACCCCACTGCCCAGCGCCGCCCCTCGCCGTGGCAAGATCCAACCAGGCCCCAACCCACCGTTATGTTGCCTCAGGTGAACCACACAAGCCACGCTCGTGCCCCTGGGCTAGAGCCCATGCCAAAACGAGCCCAGGAGAGCCGGATTTGGGCGTCTCCGGCGAGCCGCCGCCGCGAAATCGCACGCCGGCGGTGTTGCGCCTCCGCCTCTCACGCCAAGCCTGCCCTGGCCACCCGATCAACAATCAACGGTCTAGATTAGATCGGAGCCGCATTAGATCTCGGCCGCCAGATCCAGATCCAAGCGCCCAGATCCAAACCTACCGCTTCAGCCGGGCTCTTTTGCATAAGAGACCCTGGAGTTTTCTTTAATAAACCCGCGGTCCTGATCCATTCAAAAGTATTTACGCAGAGGTCCTGTTTTATTCACTTAAGCCCCTGATCTTTCTAAATATCGAACCCGCGGTCCAGAGTTGTATATTTTGCACGTTGGACCCTAGATCTTTAGTTTAATTATGTTTTAGCCCTCGGTTTTAGCAGAAAAGTCCCTGGAACTTCAGTTTTCTTACAAATAAGCCCCTAGAACTTGTTTTTGGCCTAGAAAACGCGTTTTAGCTCCGTTTTTAGCGTTCTTTATATCCACGCGATCGTTGTAACGCGTAGAACAGTATTAGACTAGTTTAGTGTGCTGTTTTTATGTATTGATGTACTGTTTCTTAGTTTTTGTTAATGTTTGCTTGTATGCTTATTATTGTGCATTGTTTTGGCCATGTGTTCGTGAGTAGACGTTGATCCATCTGAGGAGCCCCAGTACCAGTACCCGGAGCAGCCGTCTTCGGAGCACTTTGAGCAGCAGCAGGAGCAGTACGAGGAAGGCAAGTATAACATGAACAACCCATCACTTTTAAATACATTTCCATACTGCATTTTAATACTGTATGCCTTTAAGGATTTCCTAGCCACTTTATATCCTTTACATATGCCTTTGGGTTGCATTTTGGTTAGTTGTGCTAGGTTGCTGCGCTATAACACACTCTGGTCCTTTTAATTAAATTGATTAATGATTTACTTGAATTTAATTCTGAGAGTGGCACTCTGTGTGGCTTGAGTGGCTCACTTCTCGTTAAAATTGGCTTTTGTTAGAAACATGGTTTAGGGGGCCAGCACGGTGCTTAGTGCTTGGCTGGCCACTCTCCATAAGGACCGGTTCATAGAGCGACAACCTGGGACAACAGCGCTACCACAAGGCTAGAATGGGATAGACTTGGCGTAATAACTAGATCTTTTTGGTTTGGAGTAACTTACCTGCGGGGCAAGAGTAGTAAGCTTCAATGGTCCCTGCTCCTCCGGCCTGGTCTGTGCTTGGATTGCGCTCCTGTGCTTGTACCCCCGGAGGTGGGCCCCATCGTCGCCGACCTAACTCTCGCGGTTACGCCTTACCAACGAGATTCTTTTTAAAGGCCTCGTAGTGAGTCGCTGGCCATCTCACCTAAGGAAGTGTGATGAACAACTGGCGTAGCTCACGACTTGTGGGTAAAGATGTGCAACCTCTGCAGAGTGTAAAACTGGTATACTAGCCGTGCTCACGGTTATGAGCGGCCCAGATCCTCCTTTTGATTAGTGAAGTTATCTCCTTCCGACGAGGGAGGTGCTTCTCGGGGTTTACCTTGGTGGCTTGGTTTCGGTTTGGTACTCAGTAGTAGTATAATTAATTCTGATTAATTACTATGTAACTGGGTTAATGGTAACTCATCAACTCGTAGTAAATAGCTTTAATAAAATTTTGCCAACACTTAAAAGCTAATGCAGTTGAGTCAGCCAACCTTAGAGCCTCATAGTTTGTGTTATACTTGTTGAGTACAAGTTGTGTACTCACTCTTGCCTCTTCTCTACTTTTTCCTCTTGGCTACGCTACTGCTGCTCAGTTCCTGCCGACACGAGGGAGTTCGTCCAGCGCTACCAGGACTACGAGGACTTCTAGGTGCTTCGTCTCCCAGTCGACGTCCCTGTGGCGCCCTGCTTCAGCTTCGGAGAGCTTTATTCGTATTTTGTACTTCGCTTCCGCTGTATCAGACATTTTGTCATTATTGTAATAAATAAACATTCGTATTCGCTTTATTATGTCTTTTTACGTGATATGTGCTATGATATACTGTTCATTCTGTTGTATATACGTGTGACTTGATCCTGGCACGTATATGATTGCTCGGTTTATGCTCTTTTATAAACCGGGTGTTACAGAGTGGTATCAGAGCCGTATCGACTGTAGGACGAAGCCTAGATAGAACTGGTCGAGTTTTAGGACTCCTTCTCTCCAATCCTTGACTGCTGAAACTATTTTACTATTATACCCCTTGACTTCTATGACTTTTTACCCGTCTTGCCTTGATTTCTCTCTCTGAAGAATAGATTTCGTAGATTTTGGCCTGAATCAGTCATCTGACCACCATGAGTTAGCTAGGTGACCCTTTAATAATAAAACGATAGCACGTTCTGCGACGCGTTGTGTTAGTCGGGTGGTGTGTTAAACTCGACTAAAGTATGAACTTTTGTATGCTTGTGCTTATGCAAATGGTTGATTTGGATTTTTGACTGATTGCATAGCTTAGTAGTTTAAATTTGTTTAAAGAAAATCACTCAGATGTTAAAGTTAACTAATTAATAAAATGAGTTAGATCGTTGGGGGTAAAACAGTCAACTCTATCCTGTCTACTTTATCATGTCTGAGTCTTTTTCCGCAAAGAGTTATCATATCCATCTGAATTCATTCTTGCAATATCCTTACTCGTGAAATCTTTTGTTCAAATCAGATGGTGAACACCAGGAGCACCGGTTCAGGTTCTGGCCAGCAGCAGGGTCAGAACAACCAGGGTACCGGGATCCCGATGCCTCCGCCTTTGACTCCGGAGCAGTACTTCCAGCTCCAGATGCAGATGATGGCTACCCTGAACAACACTGTTCAGGCTCTTCAGCACGCTCACACTCAGCCTCCGCCTCCTCCACCGCCGCAGCCTCGCGACAGGCGTGCTGAGTTCCTGAGGGGTCACCCGCCGACGTTTTCTCACACGTCCGACCCTCTTCAGGCCGACGACTGGCTCCGTGCAGTGGAGCGTCAGCTGGACATCGCCCAGTGCGATGATCGTGAGCGCGTCTTGTACGCAGCAGGACAGCTGCGAGGGGCAGCTTTGGACTGGTGGGAGTCCCACCCAGTTCACGACCGCGAGGCTCTCACCTGGCTCCAGTTCAGGGAGCGTTTCCGTAGCCACAACGTCCCCGCGGGCGTTATGAAGATGAAACAGAAGGAGTTCCTTGCACTGAAGCAGGTAATCTTAAGTATAATCATTCAGTGTTTTCTTTTGAGCTAATACCCCTTGTTCTATCCTTATGAATCTTGAGTTAATCTTCCGATATCTATCTGTCTTTGTGAATTTAGGGGACTATGTCGGTCACGGAGTATCGTGATCGCTTTCTTCAGCTGGCTCGCTATGCCCCTGCCGAGGTTGCGGATGACCGTAAGAAGCAGGAGCACTTCATGGAGGGTCTTGAGGACTACCTCCAGTACGCGCTACTCAACCTCCGCTTCGACGACTTCAACCACCTGGTTGACAGCGCGCTCAACACTGAGCGCAAGCACCTGGAGATGGAGGACAAGAAGAGGAAGGTTGTCCCCGTTGCTTCCGGCAGCAACACTTGTCCTCGACTCCAGCAGCCCCAGCAGTACCAGCCTCAGTACCGGCCTCCTCAGCAGTACCAGCAGAGGCCACCGCAGCAGTACCCGCCTCGACAGCAGCAGGCAGGTCAGGGCCCGAGGTTACCGGCACCTCCGGCTCGTGCTGCTCCACCAGCTCCGCCAGCACCGCAGGCTCCACGTCCGGCAGCTCCTACCGGACAGCAGGCTCAGGGACCTCCTCGCACCTGCTTTCACTGCGGCCAGCCGGGGCACTACGCCAACGCTTGCCCCCGGAAGGCGCAGGCGGGACAGCAGGGGCGCCCAGCTCAGCCCAGGGCGCCAGCACAGGGCAGGGTGAACCACGTGACGGCCGAGTCAGCGGCCGAGGCTCCCAACGTGGTTATTGGTACGTTCATGGTTAATTCATATCCAGCTACAGTGCTTTTTGATACTGGTGCTACGCATTCCTTCATTACTCAGTCTTTTGTTGAGCATCATGGTATTCATACTAGCACATTAAAGAGGTGCCTGTTAGTATCTTCACCGGGAGGACAGTTGAGGTCTCACACTTACTGCCCGAGAGTCAGTGTTTCTTTGAGGGGAGTAGAGTTCTGTACTGATCTGATGGTGCTAGACACCAAGGGCATTGATGTCATTCTGGGAATGGAGACTCTGGCCAAATGGGGAGTCCGGATAGATTGTGCTCAGAGGACAGTCTTGCTATCAGCTTCCAGTGGCCAAGAGGTTGTTATCAGTGCAGTAGAGCCTTCTGGATTTCTTCATCAGATGGAGGCTAGACCCACGGACGGTATTCACGTGGTGTCTGAATTCCCGGATGTCTTTCCGGATGATCTGCCAGGTATGCCGCCTGAACGCGCCATTGAGTTTTGTATTGATCTCTTGCCTGGCACAGCTCCTATTGCAAAGCGGCCCTACCGTATGGCACCTATAGAGCATGAAGAAGTTAAGAAGACTATTGATGAGTTGCTAGCCAAGGGCTATATCCGTCGCAGCTTCTCTCCTTGGGCTTTTCCATTATTGCTGGTAGATAAGAAGGATGGCTCGAAGAGGATGTGTGTGGATTATCGGGAGCTGAATGCAGTCACTATCAAGAACAAGCATCCACTGCCCCGTATTGAGGATCTCTTCGATTTGCTTCGAGGTGCTCGTATATTCTCGAAGATTGATCTTCGTTCGGGCTATTTTCAGCTGAGGATTCGTCCTGGGGATATTCCGAAGACGGCATTCACCTGCAAGTACGGGCTATATGAGTATACAGTCATGTCCTTCGGCTTGACTAATGCCCCGGCTTACTTCATGCATCTGATGAACATGGTCTTCATGGATTATCTGGATGTCTTCGTGGTGATTTTCATTGATGATATTCTGATCTTCTCCAAGACAGAAGAAGAGCATGAGGAGCATCTGAGACTTGTATTGCAGAGATTGAGAGAGCATCAGCTGTATGCCAAGTTCAGCAAGTGCGAGTTCTGGATTGACGAGGTTCCATTCCTCGGTCATGTTATCTCTCAAGGAGGCATTGCTGTTGATCCGAGCAAGGTGAAAGATGTGCTCGAGTGGGAGACACCGCAGACAGTGAAGGAAGTCAGGTCTTTCTTGGGCTTAGCTGGATATTATCGGAGGTTCATTGAGAATTTCTCCAAGATCGCGAAGCCTTTGACTTCTTTGCTAGAGAAGAATGTGGCATTCATATGGACTGATGAGCGTCAGATGGCCTTTGATGAGCTGAAGAAGAGGTTGACTACGGCGCCAGTCCTGACTCTGCCAGACCAGACGAAGAGGTTCACGGTGTATTGTGATGCTTCGAAGGATGGTCTTGGTTGTGTTCTGATGCAGGAGGGCAGAGTGATTGCTTATGCTTCACGGCAGTTACGTCGGCATGAGCTGAATTATCCTACTCATGATCTTGAGTTAGCCGCAGTTGTGCATGCTCTGAAGATTTGGAGGCATTACTTGTATGGGCAGCGGTGTGATATCTACACTGATCACAAGAGCCTCAAGTACATTTTCACGCAGAATGAGCTGAACATGCGGCAGAGAAGATGGCTAGAGTTGGTCAAGGACTATGATCTGGAGATTCACTATCATCCGGGCAAGGCCAATGTTGTAGCAGATGCTTTGAGCAGAAGAAGTTATGTCAACATGGCCGTAGCTTTCCAGATGCCTCCAGAGTTATGCGAGGAGTTCGAGCAGTTGAGTCTGGGCTTCTTGCATCATACTTCCAGTGCAGCATTTGAGGCCGTACCGACTCTAGAGTCAGAGATCAGGCAGCATCAGAAAGATGATGAGAAGCTGCAGGAGATTCGTGAGTTGCTCAAGAAGGGCAAGGCTCCTCATTTCAGAGAGGACGATCAGGGTACCTTGTGGTACAAGAACCGGATCTGTGTTCCAGATGTGAAGGATCTTCGGAAGTTGATTCTGAGTGAGGCCCATGATACAGCATACTCTATCCATCCGGGCAGCACGAAGATGTACTATGATCTGAAGGAACGTTTTTGGTGGTATGGGATGAAGCGTTCAGTGGCAGAGTACGTGGCTATTTGTGACACCTGTCAGCGTGTCAAGGCTGAGCATCAGAGGCCAGCAGGTCTGTTACAGCCTTTGAAGATTCCAGAGTGGAAATGGGAGGAAATCACTATGGACTTCATTGTTGGATTGCCTCGTACTCAGAAAGGGTACAACTCCATTTGGGTAGTAGTGGATCGATTGACGAAGGTTGCTCACTTCATTCCCGTGAACACTACTTACTCCGGTGCTAGACTTGCAGAGTTGTACATCTCTCGGATTGTCTGCTTGCATGGTGTGCCGAAAAAGATCATATCTGACAGAGGGTCTCAGTTCACTTCTCGTTTCTAGGAGCAGCTCCATGATTCGTTGGATACGAAGCTGCGTTTCAGTACGGCTTATCACCCTCAGACAGATGGGCAGACAGAGAGAACCAACCAAGTGTTGGAGGATATGTTGAGAGCTTGTGCTATTCAGTATGGTACTAGTTGGGATAAGTGCCTGTCATTTGCTGAGTTCTCATATAACAACAGCTATCAGGCCAGTCTAAAGAAGTCCCCATTCGAGGCATTGTATGGCAGAAAGTGCAGGACTCCTCTCTATTGGGATCAGATCGGTGAGAAGCAGCTCTTTGGCCCTGAGATCATAGATGATGCAGAGCAGATGGTTCAGGCTGTACGAGAAAATCTGAGGATTGCACAGAGCAGACAGAAGAGCTATGCAGATGGCAAACGGAGGGATCTGACTTTCAGTGTCGGTGATTATGTGTATCTGAAGGTGTCTCCGATGAGAGGAATTCGCAGATTTAATGTCAAAGGGAAGTTAGCACCTCGTTATGTGGGGCCATTCAAGGTGCTAGAGCGGAAAGGCGAAGTTGCTTATCGCCTGGAGTTACCTCTCAGCCTCTCAGGAGTTCATGATGTCTTCCATATATCTCAGCTGAAGAGGTGTTTGCGAGTACCTGAGGAGCAGGCACCACTGGATGGGGTCGATGTTCAGGAGGATCTGACTTATACTGAGCATCCGGTGAAGATTCTGGAGACATCAGAGAGGGTTACTCGGAACAAGCGCATCAAGATGTGCAGAGTTCAGTGGAGTCATCACAGTGAAGCTGAGGCTACATGGGAGCGAGAAGATGAGCTAAAGAAGACATATCCAGATCTCTTTGCTAGCCAGCCCAGCTAAATCTCGGGGACGAGATTTCTTTAAGGGGGTAGGGTATGTAACACCCTAATTTAAATTTCAGCATTTATTAATAAATTAATTGGCTTTAGTTAATTTTTCTAAGGTTTATGGTGTTTAGTTGGCATTTAATCTAATTTTTGTTCCTTAATTAATTAAAATTTATCATAGGTTTAAATTTTTGTTGCATTCATGCTGGTGCATGGCTTTATTTTGTTTGAATGCATAGGAGTTGAATTCAAATTTTGTTTGAATTCAAATAGCTTTGTTTGAATTAGAACTAGAAAGAGAAAAATAGAAAATAGAAAACCCAAAACAAAACCCAAAACCCAAACCCATAGCAACCCAAAACCCAAGACCCAGCCCAAACCTCTTTCCCAAGCCAGCCCAGCCCGCTGGCCCAGCCTCTCCCCCACCCCGGCCCACTTCCACGCGTCTCCCAGGCCAGCTCGCCTCTCCTCTTCGCTCGGCCCAGCCCGCACGCTCCCTCCGCTAGCGACCCGCACGCGTGCCCGCCTCCCTCAGCCCACGCGGCCTGCTCGCGCGCCCCGCCGCTGACCAGCCGGCCCCGCACGTCAGCGCTTTCCCCCTCCTCTGCCCCGCCGCGCAACGCACCGCCGCGATCCCCGCCGGGGATTTCGCCACGACAGTCACGGGCGCGCACGCCCAGAACCTTCCCCGCCGCCCTATAAGTCAACCCCGACCCCCTGTGCCCCCTCTCATCCACCAGTGCCCCCTCTAACCCTAGCCGCCGCCGTTTTCGCCCGGGGCTCAACTCCGGTGAGCCTCTCCGCCCTGGTTTCCCCTCGTCACCGGTGGCCTTGGTCCGCCCTGACCCCTCTGCCGGCCTCGCAGGACCACCACGCGTCTACTCGTGCAGCCCAGACGCCCGGAGGTGCACGCTACCATCCCCGCCACCGAGCTCTGCGCCTTCACGCCGCCGGCCTTCACCGACGACCTCCCCACGCCTCATCGCCGGCCACCACAACCCCTAGGTGAGCATCATCTCGGCCTCCTCTGTATTTTGCGCTCGTCAAATTGGCCCGGGACGCACTCTAGGTGCTTGTGCACCCGCTCGCCGGCGAACCCCACTGCCCAGCGCCGCCCCTCGCCGTGGCAAGATCCAACCAGGCCCCAACCCACCGTTATGTTGCCTCAGGTGAACCACACAAGCCGCGCTCGTGCCCCTGGGCTAGAGCCCAGGCCAAAACGAGCCCAGGAGAGCCGGATTTGGGCGTCTCCGGCGAGCCGCCGCCGCGAAATCGCACGCCGGCGGTGTTGCGCCGCCGCCTCTCACGCCAAGCCTGCCCTGGCCACCCGATCAACAATCAACGGTCTAGATTAGATCGGAGCCGCATTAGATCTCGGCCGCCAGATCCAGATCCAAGCGCCCAGATCCAAACCTACCGCTTCAGCCGGGCTCTTTTGCATAAGAGATCCTGGAGTTTTCTTTAATAAACCCGCGGTCCTGATCCATTCAAAAGTATTTACGCAGAGGTCCTGTTTTATTCACTTAAGCCCCTGATCTTTCTAAATATCGAACCCGCGGTCCAGAGTTGTAGTTTTTGCATGTTGGACCCTAGATCTTTAGTTTAATTATGTTTTAGCCCTCGGTTTTAGCAGAAAAGTCCCGGGAACTTCAGTTTTCTTACAAATAAGCCCCTAGAACTTGTTTTTGGCCTAGAAAACGCGTTTTAGCTCCGTTTTTAGCGTTCTTTATATCCACGCGATCGTTGTAACGCGTAGAACAGTATTAGACTAGTTTAGTGTGCTGTTTTTATGTATTGATGTACTGTTTCTTAGTTTTTGTTAATGTTTGCTTGTATGCTTATTATTGTGCATTGTTTTGGCCATGTGTTCGTGAGTAGACGTTGATCCATCTGAGGAGCCCCAGTACCAGTACCCGGAGCAGCCATCTTCGGAGCACTTTGAGCAGCAGCAGGAGCAGTACAAGGAAGGCAGGTATAACATGAACAACCCATCACTTTTAAATACATTTCCATACTGCATTTTAATACTGTATGCCTTTAAGGATTTCCTAGCCACTTTATATCCTTTACATATGCCTTTGGGTTGCATTTTGGTTAGTTGTGCTAGGTTGCTGCGCTATAACACACTCTGGTCCTTTTAATTAAATTGATTAATGATTTACTTGAATTTAATTCTGAGAGTGGCACTCTGTGTGGCTTGAGTGGCTCACTTCTCGTTAAAATTGGCTTTTGTTAGAAACATGGTTTAGGGGGCCAGCACGGTGCTTAGTGCTTGGCTGGCCACTCTCCATAAGGACCGGTTCATAGAGCGACAACCTGGGACAACAGCGCTACCACAAGGCTAGAATGGGATAGACTTGGCGTAATAACTAGATCTTTTTGGTTTGGAGTAACTTACCTGCGGGGCAAGAGTAGTAAGCTTCAATGGTCCCTGCTCCTCCGGCCTGGTCTGTGCTTGGATTGCGCTCCTGTGCTTGTACCCCCGGAGGTGGGCCCCATCGTCGCCGACCTAACTCTCGCGGTTACGCCTTACCAACGAGATTCTTTTTAAAGGCCTCGTAGTGAGTCGCTGGCCATCTCACCTAAGGAAGTGTGATGAACAACTGGCGTAGCTCACGACTTGTGGGTAAAGATGTGCAACCTCTGCAGAGTGTAAAACTGGTATACTAGCCGTGCTCACGGTTATGAGCGGCCCAGATCCTCCTTTTGATTAGTGAAGTTATCTCCTTCCGACGAGGGAGGTGCTTCTCGGGGTTTACCTTGGTGGCTTGGTTTCGGTTTGGTACTCAGTAGTAGTATAATTAATTCTGATTAATTACTATGTAACTGGGTTAATGGTAACTCATCAACTCGTAGTAAATAGCTTTAATAAAATTTTGCCAACACTTAAAAGCTAATGCAGTTGAGTCAGCCAACCTTAGAGCCTCATAGTTTGTGTTATACTTGTTGAGTACAAGTTGTGTACTCACTCTTGCCTCTTCTCTACTTTTTCCTCTTGGCTACGCTACTGCTGCTCAGTTCCTGCCGACACGAGGGAGTTCGTCCAGCGCTACCAGGACTACGAGGACTTCTAGGTGCTTCGTCTCCCAGTCGACGTCCCTGTGGCGCCCTGCTTCAGCTTCGGAGAGCTTTATTCGTATTTTGTACTTCGCTTCCGCTGTATCAGACATTTTGTCATTATTGTAATAAATAAACATTCGTATTCGCTTTATTATGTCTTTTTACGTGATATGTGCTATGATATACTGTTCATTCTGTTGTATATATGTGTGACTTGATCCTGGCACGTATATGATTGCTCGGTTTATGCTCTTTTATAAACCGGGTGTTACACCTGAGGAGGAGGCGACTTCAACAAGGGAAGCACCGCGACACATTCAGCGTCGTCATCCCCCTCAACAAATGCTAGGTGACCTTAACAAGCGAACCACAAGGTCCAATGTAACAAGTATCGCTGGTTTTGCTCATTCAACATTTGTTGACTCCTTTGAGACCAAAGATATTGGACACGCTTTATCTGATTCTAACTGGGTCAATGCCATGCATGAGGAGCTAGAAAACTTTGAGCGAAACCAAGTCTGGGTCCTTGTAGAGCCTCCACCTGATTGCCACCCTATAGGTACCAAATGGGTTTTCAAGAACAAACAGGGTGAGGATGGGATGGTTGTGAGGAACAAGGCTAGGTTAGTAGCTCAGGATTATAGCCAGCAGGAGGGGATAGATTATGAGGAGACCTTTGCTCCTGTAGCTCGTTTAGAGGCCATCCGGATCTTCTTAGCTTTTGCAACTTCGAAGGGGTTCAAGCTGTATCAGATGGATGTGAAGAGTGCCTTTCTAAACGGGTTTATAGAGGAGGAGGTCTATGTGAAGCAGCCTCCTGGCTTTGAGAGTCCCAAGTTTCCAGACCGAGTCTTCAAGCTTCAGAAGGCTTTGTATGGTCTGAAACAAGCCCCTAGAGCCTGGTATGCGAGGTTGAGAGCCTTTTTGCTTAAGCAGGGGTTTGTCATGGGATCAGTACATAAGACTTTGTTTCTCCTCAGGTGTTGCACTGATTTTCTGTTGGTTTAGGTCTACGTGGATGATATTATCTTTGGTGGCTCCTCTCACTCTCTTGTTTCTAGCTTTTCTGATGATATGAGTAGGGTGTTTGAGATGTTGATGATGGGTGAGCTTCAGTTCTTCCTCGGGTTGCACATCAAGCAAACTCGGGATGGCACCTTCGTCCACCAGGCCAAGTACACCAAGGACATGCTCAAGAAGTTCGACTTCGGGGACCTCAGTCCCATGCTGACTCCTATGGGCACTTCTACGGTGCTGGATGAGGACACTGAAGGTGTTGCTGTGGACCAGAAGGAGTACAGGAGCATGATCGGCTCGCTCTTGTACCTGACGGCCACCAGACCCGACATCCAGTTCGCGGTTTGTCTCTGCGCGAGGTTCCAGGCTTCTCCGCACACTTCTCACAGGAACGCTATGAAGAAGATTTTCAGGTACCTCCGCTACACTCCTGAGTTTGGCCTTTGGTACTCTTCTTCCTCTTCTCTTGCATTGGTTGGCTTTTCTGATGCTGACCATGGTGGGTGTCGGATTGATCGCAAGTCGACTTCAGGTACCTGTCAGTTTCTTGGAACTTCTCTTGTGTCTTGGTCTGCCCGCAAGCAAACTAGTTTAGCTCTTTCCACCACAGAAACCGAATACATAGCTGCTGCTAGTTGCTGCTCCCAGATCCTTTGGATGAGACGCACTCTCAGCGATTATGGCCTAACCTATGGCAGAGTTCCTATTTTCATTGACAGCACCTCAGCCATAAGCTTAGCCAAGAACCCCGTCCTACACTATCGCTCCAAGCATATAGACGTGAGGTTCCATTTCCTGAGAGATCACTATGAGAAGGGAGATGTCGAGCTGACCCATGTATCCACTGATAATCAAGTAGCTGACATCCTGACTAAGCCCCTAGAACAAGCCACCTATGCTCGCTTGCGGGGAGAGCTTGGCGTGCGCTACCCATTTTGAGTTGGGTAGTTGTTTTTGTAGTTTAGGATTGGTTTTTCTTTCTTCTTTGCTTTTTCTTGCATTGTTGTGTACATACCATTTAGCATTGCATCTGCTCATATGCATTAGACTTGCACCAGCTTCTCATGTATGATATCTGCATTTGCTTGTGCTATGCTATGAGTTGTATATATGCTTTGACCATGTGTAGCTAGCTCCTTTGAATATGTTGTATATTGGCTCTGAACTTAGCTATTTTATTCTTTGAAAATCATAAAACATGGTCACCTTCAGGATTTGCTACTAGCATGTGTAGGTTTGTATGCTTATGCTATCTTGATCATGCTTAGTGGTTAGGTCCTTTGCTCTCATATGCAACAAGATGCCCTCTTTTGCTTCATGGTTGCATTGCAAAATCAAACAGTTGGTGTGTTATAATTGGAATCTATTTCAAAAATCCAATATTTGGTCTGAGTGAAAAGATCCAGGTGGGATTGCTTGCAGCACTAATCTTGTTCTGAGATTGCTCCTTTGGAGAACTTGGACAAGGCTGTGGATGACTGAGAGTGCTATCTTAAGCTTCTTATGGTCCTTGACCTAGGCTTGGTACATTCGCTAAGTTGAGCACTTGCAAGTTTTCAACCCCTGGCACCACTTCTTCTTGTTGAGAAACTAAGTGTTTTCAGTTGGTATCAAAATCTTGACAAGTTTTCAGTTGCTTGAGTGGCAGTTGCTGTGATATGCTTTGGTTAGCTCACCGGTATGTTCTTGCTAGCACTAGCATGCTTGCTTACCTTCTAGTATGCTAGGTCCTTTATGGTGATGCCTTTTCTTTTACAAATGACAAATGCTTGCTCATGATCTGTATAGATATATTCTTATGAGCTTCCCAATGCATTGTCTTTGTATATGCACCCTCATATGCTGTGCTGTTTCGACCTTTGCAAATGCTCTTGTTCTATACCTGGAAGCTTTTTAGGCACACATGCTTGCACTTCATGGCATATTTCCAGGGGGAGCATCTAGACAGGGGGAGTTTCCTTGACGTGTGCTTTGTCAACAAAGGGGAGAGATTGTTGATTGGTATCTCTTGTACCTTAGGGGGAGAGATTGTGAACCTTGGGGGAGAGATCCAGTTTTTGGGTGTGCACACATCGGGGGAAAGTTGCATAGTGAGGGGGAGCTGTATTTCAGGGGGAGGAAAGTTGCATAGTGAGGGGGAGCTGCATTTCAGGGGGAGTTTTGAGCTTTTTCATGCTCTTTGCGGGTTGTGTTGAGCCTTGCCTCTTTCTGGAGGGACCAACTTTGCACATGCTTGGCTGTGTTGAGCCTTGCCTCTTTCTTGAGGGGTTGTTTTGGAGTCAGTGCGTCGAGCCGTTGCCCTTGTCTTGGGGGCTGACTCTTTTGGCTTTGCTATCTTCAAGTGATCTTTTCAGGCTTTCATTCGCTTTTGATCACTTGAGTTAGCTCTCTTTGTTTTCTATTTCTTTTTTGGTTATCTGTTTGTTTCACCAGTGCCCGTGTGGGGTGTGGTGTTGACAATGCACTCATCAAGGGGGAGATTGAGAGGCAGTTGAGGCCTGCTCCTTGGTGTGATGAGTGATTGCCAATATGTGGAGTGGACTAACTGTGTTTAGTCGCGACTCTGTGGAGATTGCGCCGGTTCTTGGTCTGTGGTGTGTAGGTACACGGATGGCGCGGTGGCAGCGAGATGGTTTGGACAAGAGCGAGGCATGTGCCGATGGACCATGCGGCGGCGTTGCGGTGGCAGGGAGCTCGACGACCATGCGGAGGCGGGAGACCTTGCGGTGGCATTGGAGGCCCGACCGGACGACCGTGCGGTGGTGAAGGGCGGCCCAGATGCTTGGGCCACTGCTGGGCCGCGTTGTGATCCACTCCTGGAGCCAAGGCGGGACGGCATGGAGTTTGTTGGTAGCTCGAGAAAAACCAACAGCTAGGATGCGTCGACTCGGCCAAGTCGGAGAGGGTTCCGGCGGGAGGTCGGACACATGGCGACATTGGGCTTGGCGGGTGTGCCGAAAACATCGCGCGGGAAGGTTTGGCGGGTGCTCCAAAACCGCCCCCCGAACTCGGTTTCGACAGTTTTTCCAAAACTGCCCCTGTGAAGATTCCAGAAGGATGTGTGGCGACATCAGAGGGATTGCATCGGGGCGAAGCAAACTACTCCAAGTCGTCGCAGCCATCGGATGGTCTTCAATGTATCTTTCCGGTTTTGCCCCTAAGGGCCTTTAGTTTAATTTCAGCACTTAGGGGTATTGTAGTCTTTAGAGGAAGGCTTGGAAGGCAAGAAAGGGAGGCAAATTGGGAGTGGGTGGCGCTGCCCCTGCAGGACAAAAAGGCTAGTGCCCCTCCCTCCCTCTCTCGGTTCTCTGGCTGGCGCTCAACAGAAGGACACAGGCAGCCAGGCGCCCTCTCTTCCTCCCTCTCCCTGTCCTCCTCTCTTCCTCCTGTAAGGTGAGATTTGAGAGATGGATTCTTGAAGCTTTTGTAAGGAATTTGCGTGGGAAAGGAGGCCCTTCCCTCCTTGTGCCCTCGTGGCTTTTGAATCAAACTCTGTTTCATGTTGTTGGAGCTTTTGGTGTTTGATTCCTCCATGGTCTTGAGTTCTTTGGTTTCGGGATTCTTCTACTTGCTGCTGTGTTCCTTGAGGACTTTCCTTGCGACCTGAATCACCCTAGCCAAGTGCTAAATCCCCCGCGAGTCGCGATCCCTCAAGAACAGAGTTTTTAGAAAATCCCGAAAACCCCGTTCTTGCTCCGATTTGTTTCGATTCCACTTCAACCGTGAGGAATTTCTTGGAGATCTTTTGGGGATGGGTTCTTGAAGTCATCATCTTCATCTCCCCAAAATTTGAGCTGCTTTGGACCTGATTTGATCGTTCAATCATCGAATTTTTCTCAGGTCGCGGGCTGGAAAAACTCTGCTCTGCTCGAGCAGAATTTTTCCTTATCGCCGGTTGAACCGACGCTTGCATTATTGTGTGTCGGATCAACCGGTGAGTGGTTTTGTCGCCTGTTAGGGTTTTTGGGGTTTCTGTTGGTTGCACAGGTGCATTAGCCTCAACGTGCATCGGTTCATCCGGCGTTACCACAGGATTCGCAGTTTTGGTCGTTTAACCGACGGGTTCAGTTTTCTCCACACCGGTTTAACCGGTGCTCAGTTGAATTCGATTTGCAGCTTCTCTGGACAACTGCACCGGTGTTATTGCTGATTTCATTGGTTCATCTGGCGCGCTATCGTCGGTTTAACCGGTGATCGTTGTGTGCGTTATGTGGCCGCTCTGGACAACTGCACCGACGTTGCGTTTGAATTTGTCAGTTTATCCGGTGCAGTGTCGTCGGTTGAACTGACGCCTTTCAAACGTGAGTGCCAGATCAACTGGTGTTCGATTGTCTTCACTGCAGGCTCTGTATCATCGATTTGACCGACGCCCTCAATCCTTTGTGCATCGGATCAACCGGTGATATATACCTTGCTGGTTTTTGTGCTGTTTCTTCGCGTTTGCTTCCGTGTTTTGTCTCGTGGATTCCTAGGGCATTCTTGTGTTGGTGTAGCTCCTCATAGCTATTCCACACCTTGCCTAGAACTCTAGGGTTGGGGTGCACACTTGGATCTTGAGCCAAATTGTTGATCGCGATAATTTTCAAAGGCTCCCATTCACACCCCCCCCCCTCTGGTCGCATTTCTTGGTCCTACAGCTATGTATGTGGCATTGCTAAGATGAAATCACACAGGATCTGTAACACCCGGTTTATAAAAGAGCATAAACCGAGCAATCATATACGTGCCAGGATCAAGTCACACGTATATACAACAGAATGAACAGTATATCATAGCACATATCACGTAAAAAGACATAATAAAGCGAATACGAATGCTATTTATTACATTAATGCCAAAAATGTCTGATACAGCGGAAGCGAAGTACAAAATACGAAAAAGCTCTCTGAAGCCGAAGCAGGGCGCCACAGGGACGTCGACTGGGAGACGAAGCACCTAGAAGTCCTCGTAGTCCTGGTAGCGCTGGACGAACTCCCTCGTGTCGGCAGGAACTGAGCAGCAGTAGCGTAGCCAAGAGGAAAAAGTAGAGAAGAGGCAAGGGTGAGTACACAACTTGTACTCAACAAGTATAACACAAACTATGAGGCTCTAGGCTGGCTGACTCAACTGCATTAGCTTTTAAGTGTTGGCAAAATTTTATTAAAGCTATTTACTACGAGTTGATGAATTACCATTGACCCAGTTACATAATAATTAATCAAGTTTAATCATACTACTACTGAGAACCAAACCAAGACCAAGCCACCAAGGTAACCCCGAGAAGCACCTCCCTCGTCGGAAGGAGATAACTTCACTAATCAAAAGGAGGATCTGGGCCGCTCATAACCGTGAGCACGGCTAGTATACCAGTTTTACACTCTGCAGAGGTTGCACATCTTTACCCACAAGTCGTGAGCTACGCCAGTTGTTCATCACACTTCCTTAGGTGAGATGGCCAGCGACTCACTACGAGGCCTTTAAAAAGAATCTCGTTGGTAAGGCGTAACCGCGAGAGTTAGGTCGGCGACGATGGGGCCCACCTCCGGGGGTACAAGCACAGGAGCGCAATCCAAGCACAGACCAAGCCGGAGGAGCAGGGACCATTGAAGCTTACTACTCTTGCCCCGCAGGTAAGTTACTCCAAACCAAAAAGATCTAATTATTACGCCAAGTCTATCCCATTCTAGCCTTGTGGTAGCGCTGTTGTCCCAGGTTGTCGCTCTATGAACCGGTCCTTATGGAGAGTGGCCAACCAGGCAGTAAGCACCGTGCTGGCCCCCTAAACCATGTTTCTAAAAAAACATCTTTTAACGAGAAGTGAGCCACTCAAGCCACACAGAGTGCCACTCTCAGAATTAAATTCAAGTAAACCATTAATCAATTTAATTAAAAAGGACCAGGGTGTGTTATAGCGCAGCAACCTAGCACAACTAACCAAAATGCAACCCAAAGGTATATATAAAGGATATAAACTGGCTAGGAAATCCTTAAAGGCATACAGTATTAAAATGCAGTATGAAATTGTAATTAAAGTGATAGGTTGTTCATGTTATACTTGCCTTCCTCATACTGCTCTGGCTGCTGCTCAAACTGCTCGGAAGACGGCTGCTCCTGGTACTGGTACTGGGGCTCCTCAGATGGATCAACGTCTACTCACGAACACATGGCCAAAACAATGCACAAAAATAAGCATACAAGCAAACACTAACAAAAACTAAGAAGCAGTACAACAATACATAAAAACAGCAAGAAAAACTAAGCTAAAACTATTCTACGCGTTACAACGATCGCGTGGATATAAAGAACGCTAAAAACGGAGCTAAAACGCGTATTCTAGGCCAAAAACAAGGTTCAGGGGCTTATTTGCAAGAAAACAGAAGTTCCAGGGGCTTTTCTACAAAAACCAGGGACTGAAACATAAATAAACATTAACTCCAGGGTCTAACTCACGAAAAGGACAGGTCTGGACCGCGGGTTCAAAAAGGGAAAAGCTCAGGGTCCTATTCGTTAAAAACCGGACCTATCTGGAAATATTTTTGAACGCGACTGGACGGCGGGTTGAATCAGGGAAAATCCAGGGGCTCTTTAACAAAAAGTCAAGGCGAAGCGGTACGCTCAGATCTGGACCGTCAGATCCAGATCTAGCGGCTAGGATCAAAGGGGGCGCCGTTCTAATCTGGAGCGCCCATCTGAGATCGGGTGGCCAGGGTCTTTTCGGGCGCGCGGGCGGCGGCGCTAACCGCCGGAGCGTGGCTCCGCGGCGGCGAGCTCGCCGGAGTAGGCGAACCCGGCATTCCAGAGCTCGAAACGGGGTGCCGCTTGGCCTGGGAGGAAGCTAGTGGCACGCGTAAACCTCCTATGGGGTTGTTGGGGTTCTGAGAGGCCTAGAGCGGGGAGGTCAAGGGTGGTGGCGGCTCGGCGCGGCGAGGCTTCGCCGGCGCGTGCGTTCGGGCCGAGTTCGTGCCAAACCATGGGTGCAGAAAGAGGAAACAGGTCGGTGTGGTGCTCACCTAGGCCCGAATTGAGCTGTGAAGGCGTGCAGAGACGACGGCGTCGGTGACGAGTGGCGGCGCACCGACGGTTCTCGGGGAGGTGGCGCCGTAGGGGTCCCCGGGACTCCTGGATCCCCACGGCAGCTTCAGATTTGGGCTGCGAAACAAGGGGAGGGGTCAGCGAGACGCGAGGAAGGCTGGCGGCGCAGAATCGACCGGGCGGAGTCTCTCACCGGTGGCGGGGGCTCTGTTCTGGGCAAGGCGGCGGCGCTAGGGCTTGCGGCGGCCTTTGGCGTGGGGTGAGGGTGCAGGGGGGTGCGGCTTGGGCGTTTAAAGCAGGGAGGCCGGGGATTGCGGCGCGGTTGGGGAAGGAAACCCCCGGTGGTTTCGCCGGGGATCTCGGCGGGCCGAGCGCAGCCGTTGCGCGAGGTTGAAGGAGAGCCTGGAGGGTGGGGCCAGTGGGTCAGCGAGAGCAGGGTCGGGCGAGCGGGGCGTGCGCTCTGCGGGCGTGCTTGAGCGGGCTGACAGTGGGTCCGGGGGGTCAGCGGGGTGAGGCAAGGGAGCGTGCTCGCGGGCTGAGGAGCGGGGCGAGCGGGGATCGCTGGCTGGACTGGGCCGGAGCGGGTGCGGCGTGGGAGCAGGCCGGGGCGCGCGAGTTGGGCCCGCGGGGAGGCCGGCTGGGCCAGCGTGCTGGGCCCCTGCGGGAGTAGGAAAGGGCTGGGTTGGGTTGCTGTTGGGTTGGGTTTTGGTTGTGGGTTTGGGTTTGGGCTGGGTTAAGGGTTTGGGTTTTCTTTTTCCTACTCTTCTCCTTTCTAAATCTAATTCAAACAAAGTTTGAATTCAAATTTGAATTTGAATTCAAACCACACTCAAATAAAAGTATGCACCAGCATGAATGCAACAAAAATTTAAACCTATGATAAATTTTAATTAATTAAGGAGCAAAAATTAGATTAAATGCCAACTAAACACAATAAACCTTAGAAAATTTAACTAAAGCCAATTAATTTATTAATAAATACTGAAATTTAAATTAGGGTGTTACATACCCTACCCCCTTAAAGAAATCTCGTCCCGAGATTTAGCTGGGCTGGCTAGCAAAGAGATCTGGATATGTCTTCTTCAACTCATCTTCTCGCTCCCAAGTAGCCTCAGCTTCACTGTGATGGCTCCACTGAACTCTGCACATCTTGATGCGCTTGTTCCGAGTAACCCTCTCTGACGTCTCCAGAATCTTTACCGGATGCTCAGTATAAGTCAGATCCTCCTGGACATCGACTCCATCTAGGGGTGCCTGCTCCTCGGGTACTCGCAGACATCTCTTCAGCTGAGATATATGGAAAACATCATGAACTCCTGAGAGGCTGAGAGGTAACTCCAGGCGATAAGCAACTTCGCCTTTCCGCTCCAGCACCTTGAATGGCCCCACATAACGAGGTGCTAACTTCCCTTTGACATTAAATCTGCGGATCCCTCTCATCGGAGACACCTTCAGGTACACATAATCACCAACACTGAAAGTCAGGTCTCTCTGTTTGCCATCTGCATAGCTCTTCTGTCTGCTCTGTGCAATCCTCAGATTTTCTCGCATAGCCTGAACCATCTGCTCTGCATCATCGATGATCTCAGGACCGAAGAGCTGCTTCTCACCAATCTGATCCCAATAGAGAGGAGTCCTGCACTTTCTGCCATACAATGCCTCAAAGGGAGACTTCTTCAAACTGGCCTGGTAGCTGTTGTTGTATGAGAACTCAGCATAAGACAGGCACTTATCCCAACTAGTACCGTACTGAATGGCACAAGCTCTCAGCATATCCTCCAACACTTGGTTGGTTCTCTCTGTCTGCCCATCTGTCTGAGGGTGATAAGCCGTACTGAAACGCAGTTTCGTATCCAGCGAATCATGGAGCTGCTCCCAGAACCGAGAAGTGAACTGAGACCCTCTGTCAGATATAATCTTCTTCGGCACACCATGCAAGCAGACAATCCGAGAGATGTACAACTCTGCAAGTCTAGCACCGGAGTAAGTAGTGTTCACTGGAATGAAGTGAGCAACCTTCGTCAATCGATCCACTACTACCCAAATGGAGTTGTACCCTTTCTGAGTACGAGGCAATCCAACAATGAAGTCCATAGTGATTTCCTCCCATTTCCACTCTGGAATCTTCAAAGGCTGTAACAGACCTGCTGGCCTCTGATGCTCAGCCTTGACACGCTGACAGGTGTCACAAATAGCCACGTACTCTGCCACTGAACGCTTCATACCATACCACCAGAAACGTTCCTTCAGATCATAATACATCTTCGTGCTGCCCGGATGAATAGAGTAAGCTGTATCATGGGCCTCACTCAGAATCAACTTCCGTAGATCCTTCACATCTGGCACACAGATCCGGTTCTTGTACCACAAGGTACCCTGATCATCCTCTCTGAAATGAGGAGCCTTGCCCTTCTTGAGCAACTCACGAATCTCCTGCAGCTTCTCATCATCTTTCTGATGCTGCCTGATCTCTGACTCTAGAGTCGGTACTGCCTCAAAAGCTGCACTAGAGGTATGATGCAAGAAGCCCAGACTCAACTGCTCGAACTCCTCGCATAACTCTGGAGGCATCTGGAAAGCCACGGCCATGTTGACATAACTTCTTCTGCTCAAAGCATCTGCTACAACATTGGCCTTGCCCGGATGATAGTGAATCTCCAGATCATAGTCCTTGACCAACTCTAACCATCTCCTCTGCCGCATGTTCAGCTCATTCTGCGTGAAAATGTACTTGAGGCTCTTGTGATCAGTGTAGATATCACACTGCTGCCCATACAAGTAATGCCTCCAAATCTTCAGAGCATGCACAACTGCGGCTAACTTAAGATCATGAGTGGGATAGTTCAGCTCATGCCGACGTAACTGCCGTGAAGCATAAGCTATCACTCTGCCCTCCTGCATCAGAACACACCCAAGACCATCCTTCGAAGCATCACAATATACCGTGAACCTCTTCGTCTGGTCTGGCAGAGTCAGGACTGGCGCCGTAGTCAACCTTTTCTTCAGCTCATCAAAGGCCATCTGACGCTCATCAGTCCATACAAAGGCCACATTCTTCTCCAGCAAAGAAGTCAAAGGCTTCGCGATCTTGGAGAAATTCTCAATGAACCTCCGATAATATCCAGCTAAGCCCAAGAAAGACCTGACTTCCTTTACTGTCTGCGGTGTCTCCCACTCTAGCACATCCTTCACCTTGCTCGGATCAACAGCAATGCCTCCCTGAGAGATAACATGACCGAGGAATGGAACCTCGTCAATCCAGAACTCGCACTTGCTGAACTTGGCATACAGCTGATGCTCTCTCAATCTCTGCAACACGAGTCTCAGATGCTCCTCATGCTCTTCTTCTGTCTTGGAGAAAATCAGAATATCATCAATGAAGATCACCACGAAGACATCCAGATAGTCCATGAAAACCATGTTCATCAGATGCATGAAGAAAGCCGGGGCATTAGTCAGGCCGAAGGACATGACTGTATACTCATATAGCCCGTACTTGCAGGTGAATGCCGTCTTCGGAATATCCCCAGGACGGATCCTCAGCTGAAAATAACCCGAACGAAGATCAATCTTCGAGAATATACGAGCACCTCGAAGCAGATCGAAGAGATCCTCAATACGGGGCAGTGGATGCTTGTTCTTGATAGTAACTGCATTCAGCTCACGATAATCCACACACATCCTCTTCGAGCCATCCTTCTTATCTACCAGCAACAACGGAAAAGCCCAAGGAGAGAAGCTGCGACGGATATAGCCCTTGGCTAGCAACTCATCAATAGTCTTCTTAACTTCTTCATGCTCTATAGGCGCCATGCGGTAGGGCCGCTTTGCAATAGGAGCTGTGCCAGGCAAGAGATCAATACAAAACTCAATGGCGCGTTCAGGCGGCATACCTGGCAGATCATCCGGAAAGACATCCGGGAATTCAGACACCACGCGAATACCGTCCGTGGGTCTAACCTCCATCTGATGAAGAAATCCCGAAGGCTCTACTGCACTGATAACAACCTCTTGGCCACTGGAAGCTGATAACAAGACTGTCCTCTGAGCACAATCTATACGAACTCCCCATTTGGCCAGAGTCTCCATTCCCAGAATGACATCAATGCCCTTGGTGTCTAGCACCATCAGATCAGTATAGAACTCTACTCCCCTCAAGGAAATACTGACTCTCGGGCAGTAAGTGTGAGACCTCAACTGTCCTCCCGGTGAAGATACTAACAGGCACCTCTTTAATGTGCTAGTATGAATACCATGATGCTCGACAAAAGACTGAGTAATGAAGGAATGCGTAGCACCAGTATCAAAAAGCACTGTAGCTGGATATGAATTAACCATGAACGTACCAATAACCACGTTGGGAGCCTCGGCCGCTGACTCGGCCGTCACGTGGTTCACCCTGCCCTGTGCTGGCGCCCTGGGCTGAGCTGGGCGCCCCTGCTGTCCCGTCTGCGCCTTCCGGGGGCAAGCGTTGGCGTAGTGCCCCGGCTGGCCGCAGTGAAAGCAGGTGCGAGGAGGTCCCTGAGCCTGCTGTCCGGTAGGAGCTGCCGGACGTGGAGCCTGCGGTGCCGGTGGAGCCGGTGGAACACGAGCCGGAGGTGCCGGTAACCTCGGGCCCTGACCTGCCTGCTGCTGTCGAGGCGGGTACTGCTGCGGTGGCCTCTGCTGGTACTGCTGAGGAGGCCGGTACTGCTGCTGGTACGGCTGAGGCTGCTGGAGTCGTGGACGAGTGTTGCTGCCGGAAGCAACGGGGACAACCTTCCTCTTCTTGTCCTCCATCTCCAAGTGCTTACGCTCAGTGTTGAGCGCACTGTCAACCAGATGGTTGAAGTCGTCGAAGCGGAGGTTGAGCAGCGCGTACTGGAGGTAATCCTCAAGACCCTCCATGAAGTGCTCCTGCTTCTTGCGGTCATCCGCAACATCGGCAGGGGCGTAGCGTGCCAGCTGAAGAAAACGATCACGATACTCCGTGACCGACATAGTCCCCTGAATTCACAAAGACAGATAGATATCGGAAGATTAACTCAAGATTCATAAGGATAGAACAAGGAGCATTAGCTCAAAAGAAAACGCTGAATGATTATTCTTAAGATTACCTGCTTCAGTGCAAGGAACTCCTTCTGTTTCATCTTCATAACGCCCGCGGGGACGTTGTGGCTGCGGAAACGCTCCCTGAACTGGAGCCAAGTAAGAGACTCGCGGTCATGGACCGGGTGGGACTCCCACCAGTCCAAAGCTGCCCCTCGCAGCTGTCCTGCTGCGTACAAGACGCGCTCACGATCATCGCACTGGGCGATGTCCAGCTGACGCTCCACTGCACGGAGCCAGTCGTCAGCCTAAAGAGGGTCGGACGTGTGAGAGAACGTCGGCGGGTGACCCCTCAGGAACTCAGCACGCCTGTCGCGAGGCTGCGGCGGTGGAGGAGGCGGAGGCTGAGTGTGAGCGTGCTGAAGAGCCTGAACGGTGTTGTTCAGGGTAGCCATCATCTGCATCTGGAGCTGGAAGTACTGCTCCGGAGTCAAAGGCGGCGGCATCGGGATCCCAGTACCCTGGTTGTTCTGACCCTGCTGCTGGCCAGAACCGGAACCGGTGCTCCTGGTGTTCACCATCTGATTTGAACAAAAGATTTCACGAGTAAGGATATTGCAGGAATAAACTCAGATGGATATGATAACTCTTTGCGGAAAAAGACTCAGCCATGATAAAGTAGACAGGATAGAGTTGACTGTTTCACCCCCCCAACGATCTAACTCATTTTATTAATTAGTTATCTTTAACATCAGAGTGATTTTCTTTAAACAGATTTATACTACAAAACTATGCAATCATTCCAAAAATCCAAATCAAGCATGTAGCATAACAAGCAGACAATTTTCACGACTTAGCCGAGTTTAGCAAAAGACTCGACTAACACAACGCGTCGCAGAACGTGCTATCGTATTATTATAAAAAGGTCACCTAGCTATGCTCATGGTGGTCAGATGACTGATTCAGGCCAAAATCTACGAAAACTATTCTTCAGAGAGAGAAATCAAGGCAAGAAGGGTAAAAAGTCAAAGAAGTCAAGGGGTATAATAGTAAAATAGTTTCAGCAGACAAGGATTAGAGAGAAGAAGTCCTAAAACTCGACCAGTTCTATCTAGGCTTCGTCCTACAGTCGATACGGCTCTGATACCACTCTGTAACACCCGGTTTATAAAAGAGCATAAACCGAGCAATCATATACGTGCCAGGATCAAGTCACACGTATATACAACAGAATGAACAGTATATCATAGCACATATCACGTAAAAAGACATAATAAAGCGAATACGAATGCTATTTATTACATTAATGACAAAAATGTCTGGTACAGCGGAAGCGAAGTACAAAATACGAAAAAGCTCTCTGAAGCCGAAGCAGGGCGCCACAGGGACGTCGACTGGGAGACGAAGCACCTAGAAGTCCTCGTAGTCCTGGTAGCGCTGGACGAACTCCCTCGTGTCGGCAGGAACTGAGCAGCAGTAGCATAGCCAAGAGGAAAAAGTAGAGAAGAGGCAAGGGTGAGTACACAACTTGTACTCAACAAGTATAACACAAACTATGAGGCTCTAGGCTGGCTGACTCAACTGCATTAGCTTTTAAGTGTTGGCAAAATTTTATTAAAGCTATTTACTACGAGTTGATGAATTACCATTGACCCAGTTACATAATAATTAATCAAGTTTAATCATACTACTACTGAGAACCAAACCAAGACCAAGCCACCAAGGTAACCCCGAGAAGCACCTCCCTCGTCGGAAGGAGATAACTTCACTAATCAAAAGGAGGATCTGGGCCGCTCATAACCGTGAGCACGGCTAGTATACCAGTTTTACACTTTGCAGAGGTTGCACATCTTTACCCACAAGTCGTGAGCTACGCCAGTTGTTCATCACACTTCCTTAGGTGAGATGGCCAGCGACTCACTACGAGGCCTTTAAAAAGAATCTCGTTGGTAAGGCGTAACCGCGAGAGTTAGGTCGGCGACGATGGGGCCCACCTCCGGGGGTACAAGCACAGGAGCGCAATCCAAGCACAGACCAAGCCGGAGGAGCAGGGACCATTGAAGCTTACTACTCTTGCCCCGCAGGTAAGTTACTCCAAACCAAAAAGATCTAATTATTACGCCAAGTCTATCCCATTCTAGCCTTGTGGTAGCGCTGTTGTCCCAGGTTGTCGCTCTATGAACCGGTCCTTATGGAGAGTGGCCAACCAGGCAGTAAGCACCGTGCTGGCCCCCTAAACCATGTTTCTAAAAAAACATCTTTTAACGAGAAGTGAGCCACTCAAGCCACACAGAGTGCCACTCTCAGAATTAAATTCAAGTAAACCATTAATCAATTTAATTAAAAAGGACCAGGGTGTGTTATAGCGCAGCAACCTAGCACAACTAACCAAAATGCAACCCAAAGGTATATATAAAGGATATAAACTAGCTAGGAAATCCTTAAAGGCATACAGTATTAAAATGCAGTATGAAATTGTAATTAAAGTGATAGGTTGTTCATGTTATACTTGCCTTCCTCATACTGCTCTGGCTGCTGCTCAAACTGCTTGGAAGACGGCTGCTCCTGGTACTGGTACTGGGGCTCCTCAGATGGATCAACGTCTACTCACGAACACATGGCCAAAACAATGCACAAAAATAAGCATACAAGCAAACACTAACAAAAACTAAGAAGCAGTACAACAATACATAAAAACAGCAAGAAAAACTAAGCTAAAACTATTCTACGCGTTACAACGATCGCGTGGATATAAAGAACGCTAAAAACGGAGCTAAAACGCGTATTCTAGGCCAAAAACAAGGTTCAGGGGCTTATTTGCAAGAAAACAGAAGTTCCAGGGGCTTTTCTACAAAAACCAGGGACTGAAACATAAATAAACATTAACTCCAGGGTCTAACTCACGAAAAGGACAGGTCTGGACCGCGGGTTCAAAAAGGGAAAAGCTCAGGGTCCTATTCGTTAAAAACCGGACCTATCTGGAAATATTTTTGAACGCGACTGGACGGCGGGTTGAATCAGGGAAAATCCAGGGGCTCTTTAACAAAAAGTCAAGGCGAAGCGGTACGCTCAGATCTGGACCGTCAGATCCAGATCTAGCGGCTAGGATCAAAGGGGGCGCCGTTCTAATCTGGAGCGCCCATCTGAGATCGGGTGGCCAGGGTCTTTTCGGGCGCGCGGGCGGCGGCGCTAACCGCCGGAGCGTGGCTCCGCGGCGGCGAGCTCGCCGGAGTAGGCGAACCCGGCATTCCAGAGCTCGAAACGGGGTGCCGCTTGGCCTGGGAGGAAGCTAGTGGCACGCGTAAACCTCCTATGGGGTTGTTGGGGTTCTGAGAGGCCTAGAGCGGGGAGGTCAAGGGTGGTGGCGGCTCGGCGCGGCGAGGCTTCGCCGGCGCGTGCGTTCGGGCCGAGTTCGTGCCAAACCATGGGTGCAGAAAGAGGAAACAGGTCGGTGTGGTGCTCACCTAGGCCCGAATTGAGCTGTGAAGGCGTGCAGAGACGACGGCGTCGGTGACGAGTGGCGGCGCACCGACGGTTCTCGGGGAGGTGGCGCCGTAGGGGTCCCCGGGACTCCTGGATCCCCACGGCAGCTTCAGATTTGGGCTGCGAAACAAGGGGAGGGGTCAGCGAGACGCGAGGAAGGCTGGCGGCGCAGAATCGACCGGGCGGAGTCTCTCACCGGTGGCGGGGGCTCTGTTCTGGGCAAGGCGGCGGCGCTAGGGCTTGCGGCGGCCTTTGGCATGGGGTGAGGGTGCAGGGGGGTGCGGCTTGGGCGTTTAAAGCAGGGAGGCCGGGGATTGCGGCGCGGTTGGGGAAGGAAACCCCCGGTGGTTTCGCCGGGGATCTCGGCGGGCCGAGCGCAGCCGTTGCGCGAGGTTGAAGGAGAGCCTGGAGGGGGGGGGCCAGTGGGTCAGCGAGAGCAGGGTCGGGCGAGCGGGGCGTGCGCTCTGCGGGCGTGCTTGAGCGGGCTGACAGTGGGTCCGGGGGGTCAGCGGGGTGAGGCAAGGGAGCGTGCTCGCGGGCTGAGGAGCGGGGCGAGCGGGGATCGCTGGCTGGACTGGGCCGGAGCGGGTGCGGCGTGGGAGCAGGCCGGGGCGCGCGAGTTGGGCCCGCGGGGAGGCCGGCTGGGCCAGCGTGCTGGGCCCCTGCGGGAGTAGGAAAGGGCTGGGTTGGGTTGCTGTTGGGTTGGGTTTTGGTTGTGGGTTTGGGTTTGGGCTGGGTTAAGGGTTTGGGTTTTCTTTTTCCTACTCTTCTCCTTTCTAAATCTAATTCAAACAAAGTTTGAATTCAAATTTGAATTTGAATTCAAACCACACTCAAATAAAAGTATGCACCAGCATGAATGCAACAAAAATTTAAACCTATGATAAATTTTAATTAATTAAGGAGCAAAAATTAGATTAAATGCCAACTAAACACAATAAACCTTAGAAAATTTAACTAAAGCCAATTAATTTATTAATAAATACTGAAATTTAAATTAGGGTGTTACAGGATCTAACCCTCCAAATCCACCAGGAAACCTGCCCAAAACTCAGCCACACAGAGAGCACGAAAATCACAAGATAAAAGCTCCGAAAATGGCTAAAAAGACAGAATTCAGCATAATGGAGAGGGAGACAACTTGAGACAGGAAATGATCTTTCTCTTGCATCAAGATGTCCGGTTACAAGCCACTCCAATCAACACACAAAGATTGGATGACGAAAAGCTCAAGAACAAAGAGCCACAACACTCAATCCCTCTCTAATCCTACCAAAACTCTCACCAAAACAAAAGTGAGAGGACCTCCTTCTAGAGATGAGATGAATGAGCAAATGGAGAAGAGGTGGAGGCGGATGGCTGCTGCCCCCCTCCTATATACAAGCAAATGGTCCGAATGACCATTTTGCCCTCACATGAAGAACACTATCCGAATACCCTCAGGGGGTAAATCCATCCAACTTTTCCATCCCTCATCGGACGAACACGACGCCTTCACGACTTTGCTTCGCCTTGACGCAAGCTTCGCGATGATGCCACGTACACCGACTCCTTGAGCCACCAAGTCGCCCATGGTTTTGGGGGGGATACCAGGAAACCCTGAGCTTGGGTGACGGTTTTGAGGAAAGCCGCCAAACCCTCAATGTTGGGACGTGTCTTGGCCTCCCGCCAAGGCCCTAGCGCTCTGCACGCCGTGCCTCCTTGACTTGGCCCATGCTGCCTTCACCCTCTCTGATGGTTTTGAGGCCCAAACCACCAAACCGGCCTCCGTTGGTTTTTCTGGTTCAACCAACAAACCACAGGCTTTGACACATGTCCCTCCACTGCGTGCCAAACTCCAAGTCCCCAAGACCCGAGCTTGCCACAGCACGACAACGCTGCCATCGCCCACCACGAGCCCTCCAAGCTTGGCGCCAGGAGTGGACGCCACGGCCTCGCCCGGCATCCGGTGGCCCAGCTCGATTGCCCTTCACCGTCACATGGGCAAAGGCTCGAGTACCAAACTCACCCTCACGCCACCGCACAGTCCATCGCACGCATCCTCACCAGTCTCAAGCCACGCCGTCGACCACCGCACGGCCGTGTACCTGCACACCACAGCCAAGAGCTGTGTGTCTCCTCGGAGCACGATTGTTAGTCATCTCCCACACCACCATAACAGCGAAACACACAGCACCACAACTCAACGCCTACTCACACCACCATCGGTTAGCCAAAACACTTGAAGTGCAAAGGCAATGGAAGCTAACCCGGCAAAACTTCCAAAACATCTCGGTAATGGCTTATCATCATATATGAGGTCAAGGTACTTGTCACTTGACCTCTCACTCTCTCTCATGGTCCAATTAATTGAACCTAGGTATGAATATATACCAAACAGCTATCTTGATGGACAATTTTGTGGATCTTTACACTTGAGGATAATATAGAATTAAATTTGTCACTAGGTTGCTAAGAAACATTTCTCCCTATGTAGATCTTAAGATAATCACATGTTTTCTCTCTCGACATAATATAGGTTTTTCATATGTCGATAAATTAAATCCTCCAATATGGATATACTCTTATATATGTACTGTCTCTGGATCTTAAGAAAACCCAAGCATGTGTTTAACGTCTATATATATTTTAATCAAACCAGGCAACATAGGTGTACGTTTACAACGTACAAAATTCAAGTTTTTTTAAACGTATGTTTTTAAAAGCACTTGTATTTGTACCAGTCAAACAATGTAAGTTTGTTACGAGATCAATAGTCTATTATCTCAAGATGTGCCACGGAATGTTTTGTGAAAATTTAATTTGTAGATGGCTCATCGGTGGATGTATACCATGAAAAGGACGGAGAGGGCTTTCCGTGTTGAATTGGATAAATTCATTGATGTTGCGAAGATGGATGAGAGGATCAAGGGGGTTTCCGGTATATGTTGCCCTTATAGGAAGTGTAAAAATTTGAAGGTCTAGGCAGACGCAGTCACCATCAGGTCACACGTGATCATTGAAGGATTTGTTGATGACTACTCCACTTGGATCCATCATGGATAGCATGACACTCCTTCAGAACTACCAGTAACCGATCAAGGAACATACATGTTTATAGGATGTGGAGATGTAGATGATAGTGAAACATTCTTCGATGCCAACCTTCACATGACATGTTCTCGTGTTGATGGAAATGATGACAGCGGTGGTGGATACATAAGCATACCTTCGGGGAGTTTAGAAGGCCAATATGGTGATGATGATAGTGATGCAGATGAGCTGGAACAAATGCTGAAGCACTTTAAGGCGGATGTCCTTATTGGGAGCGCGAAAGGGTTAGAGCATTTCAAGGTGGTAGTGGATGCTGCACACCATAGCGTGAACGAGAAGTCAAAGGGGGTGTCCGACTCATTTGTCTGAGCTATGGTTTGTACTCGAGCTATTGATTCTGAAGGCCAAGTACGGGTGGTCTGACTCTAGCTTCAACGATCTAATGAAACTCTTATCCTGGTTGCTATCGAAGCCTAACTTTGTGCCTGAGAACACGTACCAAGCAAAGAAGATTATTAGCCCGTTGACAATGGGAATTGAGAGAATACATGCATGCCCGAACTACTGCATACTATATCGAGGGGAAACATTTGGGAAACTAGAGAAATGTCCACCATGTGGCACTAGCCGTTACAAGCAGAATGACATTTACAAGGACGACGATCAAGCATCCTCAAAAAGGAAGAAGAGGAAGAAAAAGGGTGTGCCTGAACCTTCCAAAGAAGATACATGCTTAGGCATAGACGAGAACAAGAGGAGATTCCCCAAATTGGTTATGTGGTATCTCAATCCAATCGACCGCTAAGGCATATGTTTGCAAACCCTCGAGAAGGAAAGCTAATGTGTTGGTGGCATGAAGAGCGGATTCAGGACGAGGGTAAGCTTTCACACCCGGCCGATGGAACACAGTTGAAAAGGTTTGATGAGATGTACCCCGAGTTTGCGAAGGACCCAAGGAATGTGAGGTTTGCACTAAGGATAGAAGGAATGAATCCTTTTGGGGAAAGAAACAGCATACACAGCACATGGGCTGTTATATTGACCATATACAACCTACCGACCTGGCTTTGCCAGAAGAGGAAGTACATAATGTTGTGTATTCTGATACAAGGGCTGAAACAACCGGGCATTGATATAGATGTCTCCCTTGAGCCATTGATGGCTGATGTGGCAAAGCTTTGGAATGAGGGTGTGCAAATGTGGGACGAGTATGCTAAGGACCACTTCACATGCAGAGGAATTATAATCGTTACCATCAATGACTACCCTGCATTGTTCTCGATCTCTGGCCAGACCAAAGGAAAGACGGGATGTTTAGTATGGCTGGATGGCACGATGTTTGTGTACCTGGATGGTTCAAAAAAATTTTGTGTATCTGAAGTACTGCCGGTTCCTTGTTGAAAGGCACAAATACCGCAGGAAGGCGTTCTACGCCCTCTTTGACGGTAAGGCAGAGTCAGGTTCAGTACCAATAAGAAGAAACAACAGCAAATATGTTTTTTATATGGTAAGGAAGATTAACGTCAGCTATGGCAAGAAGATCAAGATAACTAAAGCCCCTGTAGAGGGCATGCCTTTCAAGAAGATGTCAATGTTCTTTAAGTATTTGCCATACTACAAGGACTTGGAGGTTCTACATGCCGTCGATGCTATGCACATAAAGAAGAACGTGTTCGATAGCACTATCTGTTTGTTGATGGATGTAAAAGGCAAGACAAAGGATGGCTTGAGGTCACATCGGGACCTGGTAAACATGGGAATAAGAAGTGACCTCCACCCCGTGGAACATGCGAATGGGAAAATTATGCTGCCGGCCGCTAGGGGGGTCGATCGATGCCACTGATCTGGGCTCCCAAATCAATGGGGCTTCGCATTTGCTGCTTCTACTACGTAGTAGTACTACTTAATCTACATGTTGTACATGGTATTATTAGTAAAATATTATATTTTATATGGCTAGTACATACGTATATATTAGCGTTGGGTTTTGTCGCCTATGAAATGAATTATCACAACGTACCAATTAGAGATGGATTCCCCGCGGGAAGTATATCTGTTATGGGACGGGGATGGAGGCATTTTATTTCCCACGACGAGGTTGACGGGGAAAATTTATCCCCCGTCGGGTTCACGGGGATGGGAATATGGAGTAGCATTCCCTGTATCCGTTCCCCATGGGGATCCCCAATTAGCTTATCATCATTTAAAATCAGCTATCAATCTTAATACCTATCTTAAATTTGTATCCATCGTTCAATCCTCTCGCTAACAGAAAAGTTAGAACAGCGATCGGTCGACCGATCGCGAATAGCCGAGCGATGGTGGGGCCCGAACAGCTCAGCACACGACTGAAGAGCCCCCAATTTCTTGGAGACCCAAATGTGACACAAATGCTAGTCCTAGGGTTCTAGCAGGATATTTATTTCAAGTAGTACAAAGTTTTGTCTTAACGGTTACAAACCATACATAAATAATGCATGAAAGTAAGATACAGCGGAAGCAATCCTTCGGGCCCTTATGCCATAACTGGTTGGGAAGCATGATCATGATCTAACCATAGAGTATCTCAAACAACTCATCGGCACTATCTGAAAAGCAACAATATAGCAAGGGTGAGTACATACGTACTCAGCAAGTTCACCATTCCCCTTTTTGGGGTGATAGCCTATCTTTATGTAACACCCCAAATTTTGGGCATAAAAATTTCAAATTTAGATTTATAAAAACATAAGAATTCTCTAAATAAATTCTCACTTTGGTTGTGCATACATATAGATGTAATTTCTTCATGCATCATTATCTGGAGTTTGTCGGATTTTATTGCTTGATTAGAACCCATGGTTCAAATTCAAATAAATATAGAATAATTATAAACCAAAAGGGAAATCAAATAGAAATTGAAAAGGGCAAAGGGCCACCGCAGCCCACTGCCACGGCCTCTCGGCCCGCGAAGTAGCAGGCCGCGGGCGTCCCAGTTCCCTTGCGAAATACGCCTTCGTGGCTGGCGCCTTTTTCTCTTCCCGTGCCACTGACTACATGGGCCTGCCACCAACGCCCTTCTTCTTTCCCCTTCCTCCCTTGCCTCTGTCTCGCACCAAAGCAGATGCCGCCGTCCAACTTCACCGCCCTCGAGCCACGCCAAGAGAGAGGAGAGGAGCCCGAGGAGCTCGCAAAGCCGCGCCCGTCCCCACATCTGGCCGCCAAGCGCCTCGCCTCGGATGCCCATCGGGTTCACGCTAATCGCGTGACTAAAGCAAAAGCAGAGAAGGGGAAAACCCCACTGACGCCAGCCACGGCCACCGCCGCGCCCTCTCCCGTTTCCCGCCGCGCGCGTGCCCTCGCTGCCCCTACCCTAACCCTAGCATCGAGAAGCCGAGAGCCGTCCATGTACCCCCGGCGCGCGCCCCGATAATCACCGCCATCCCCAAGCCACTCCTCCTGCCGCCACACTACAAATAAGCCACACCGCCCACATGCGAACCCTAACCATTCGCCCTTGGGCGCTGCCCACACCGCCGCCACCTTCTTTGAGGGCCGTGAAGGGAGAAAGAAGCAAGGAGCCAATGCAGTCGGTGGTGGTGACCGCGACCCGGAGGCGCGGCGACGTCTCGCCGCGAAACCAGGAGCGTCGTCCCCGTCGCCACCGCTCGCCGCATCAACCGTACCCCGACGTCCTCGACATTGACTACGCCACCAAGGAGGAGCCAGAGTCGAGCCTAGAGGGTGCCAGACCGGACCAGACGCCGAGCCAGACAGATCGTGCGATGACGTCCGCGCCCTGAACGACGTCCACGACCCCGAGCCAAACCATGACGCCAGGACCCGCTCTGCTTCCTCTTCACCAGGATGGGAACACAGTACTCGACCGCAGCCCCATCTAGGTGAGAACCCCGAGCTCGCGACCTCGCCACCGCCCTTGTGACGCCGGCCATCGAACTGCGCGTGTAGCCCCGCCGTCGCGGCCAAGGTCTCACCTTGGAGCTGTGTAACACCCGGTTTATAAAAGAACATAAACCGAGCAATTATATACGTGCCAGGATCAAGTCACACGTATATACAACAGAATGAACAGTATATCATAGCACATATCACGTAAAAAGATATAATAAAGCGAATACGAATGTTATTTATTACAATAATGACAAAATGTCTGATACAGCGGAAGCGAAGTACAAAACACGATAAAAGCTCTCCGAAGCTGAAGCAGGGCGCCACAGGGACGTCGACTGGGAGACGAAGCACCTAGAAGTCCTCGTAGTCCTGGTAGCGCTGGACGAACTCCCTCGTGTCGGCAGAAACTGAGCAGCAGTAGCGTAGCCAAGAGGAAAAAGTAGAGAAGAGGCAAGAGTGAGTACACAACTTGTACTCAACAAGTATAACACAAACTATGAGGCTCTAGGCTGGCTGACTCAACTGCATTAGCTTTTAAGTGTTGGCAAAATTTTATTAAAGCTATTTACTACGAATTGATGAATTACCATTAACCCAGTTGCATAGTAATTAATCAGAATTAATTAAGAAACTACTGAGAACCAAACTGAAACCAAGCCACCAAGGTAAACCCCGAGAAGCACCTCCCTCGTCGGAAGGAGATAACTTCACTAATCAAAAGGAGGATCTGGGCCGCTCATAACCGTGAGCACGGCTAGTATACCAGTTTTACACTCTGCAGAGGTTGCACATCTTTACCCACAAGTCGTGAGCTACGCCAGTTGTTCATCACACTTCCTTAGGTGAGATGGCCAGCGACTCACTACGAGGCCTTTAAAAAGAATCTCGTTGGTAAGGCGTAACCGCGAGAGTTAGGTCGGCGACGATGGGGCCCACCTCCAGGGGTACAAGCACGTAGCACAGACCAAGCCGGAGGAGCAGGGACCATTGAAGCTTACTACTCTTGCCCCGCAGGTAAGTTACTCCAAACCAAAAAGATCTAATTATTACGCCAAGTCTATCCCATTCTAGCCTTGTGGTAGCGCTGTTGTCCCAGGTTGTCGCTCTATGAACCGGTCCTTATGGAGAGTGGCCAACCAGGCAGTAAGCACCGTGCTGGCCCCCTAAACCATGTTTCTAAAAAAACATCTTTTAACGAGAAGTGAGCCACTCAAGCCACACAGAGTGCCACTCTCAGAATTAAGTTCAAGTAAAATATTAATCAATTTAATTAAAAAGGACCAGAGTGTGTTATAGCGCAGCAACCTAGCACAACTAACCAAAATGCAACCCAAAGGTATATATAAAGGATATAAAGTGGCTAGGAAATCCTTAAAGGCATACAGTATTAAAATGCAGTATGAAAATGTATTTAAAAGTGATGGGTTGTTCATGTTATACTTGCCTTCCTCGTACTGCTCTGGCTGCTGCTCAAACTGCTCGGAAAACGGATCTTGGCACTGGTACTGATGCTCCTCCGGTAGCTCAACGTCTACTCACGAACACATGGCCAAAACAATGCACGAAAATAAGCATACAAGCAAACACTAACAAAAGCTAAGAAACAGTACATCAATACAATAAAACAGCAAGAAAAACTAAGTCTAAACTGTTCTACTCGTTACAACGATCGCGTGGATATAAAGAACGCTAAAAACGGAGCTAAAACGCATTTTCTAGGCTAGAAACAAGTCCTAGGGGCTTATTTGTAAGAAAACTGAAGTTTCAGGGGCTTTTCTGCTAAAACTGAGGGCTAAAACATAAATAAACATTAATTCTGGGGTCTAACTCGCAAAAATGCCAGGGCTGGACGGCGGGTTCGAATTTAAAGGAACTCAGGGTGCTATGTGTTAAAAACAGGCCTAAGCTGTAATTAATTTTGAAAAGGGCTGGATCGCGGGTTGATTGTCAGAAAGCTGGGGGGCTCTTATGCAAAACTTGCAGGCGAACCGGTATCTACGCTTACGGGCCGTTAGATCGGGATCTCGTGGCTCTGGTTCGATGGGATTTGGATCTAATCTCGAGTGTTGATTTTGGATCGAACGACCCAGGACGAACGTGAGCAACGGCGGCGGCGGAAGTCACCGGCGGCGCGCTCCCGCGGCGGCGCGTGAGGAAAGACTCGCCGGAGTTCGCTAATCCGGCACTACGGGGGTTGATTTGACCCGGGCTTGGGCCTGGGAGCATGCCCGTGGCATGAGTAAGCCACTGGGGCTCTTGGAGGGGCGCTGCGGGGTACGGGGAGGGGCGCGCGGCGGTGGGGGCAGCTCGGCGCAGCAGAGCTCGCCGGCGTGCGGAGTCCGGCCGCAAAAGTGGGCCACGTGCCTAGGAAACAGGTGCGCAAGGTCGAGGGGCTGGGGAGATTCTCACCGGGGCCCGAAATTGAGCAGGGCGGCCGTGTAGGGAGGTTGGCGTCGTTGACCGGTGGTGGAGGCGGGCGGCGGTCGTGGAGGAATCCGGAGGAGGGCGCCTTGGGCTTCTGATCCCTGTGGCTCGACGCAGTGGGACCTGGCGGTGCTGGGGGACGGGGCGGCGCGGCCGGAGTGGCCCCGACAGCGGCGAATCGCGGCGGCGGAGCTCCTGTGTGGTGGAGCAGGGAGCTTGGGGTGGTGAAGCAGAGCGGGGCAATGGCGCTAGGGTTCTGGGCGGCGGAAATGGCTAGGCACGGACGCAGAGAGGGTGCGGGTGCATTTAAAGAGGGGGCCGGGGATCTCGGGGCAGGCCTACCCAAGGAATGTCGGCGAGAACCACGGCCGGGATCGCGGGAGGCGTTACGCGGCCGGTGGAGCGGGGGAAGGGGAAGATGCTGACAGGTGGGCCCAGGCTGTCGGTCGGAGAGAGGCGCGCGGGCTGAAGGGGGCGAGCTGTGCCGTTTCAGGGAAAAGGTGGGCCGAGCGCGCGGCTGGGCTGAGCGAGCGGACTGAGAGCGGGAAAGGGAGGGAGTGGGAGCGGGCTGGGCCAAGCTGAAGAGGGCGGGGGTCGCTGCCAGCGGGCCCGGGCGAGGAGAGCGTGGGTGCTGTGCGGTCCGGGAGGGGCACTGCGCGCGTGCACTGAGCTGCAGGGCCCAGGCGTCAGCGAGACGGAGGGGACGGGTGACGCGGCTGAGCGCGCGCTGGTGTGGGAGGAAGGGTGCTGACGTGCGGGGTCGACTCGTCAGACGGGTGGAGCGTCTCGCGTGGTGCAGAGGCAAGGTGGAGGAGGCGGGGCGCGGTGCGGGGATCGGCCTGCTGGGCCGGGTGAGCGGGGATGAGGAAAAGGAGAAGGGGAGCTGGGCTGTTGGCGCTGGACTGGGCCAGGGCGAGTGGTGCTGGGCCGGGGGAAAGAGGGAGAGAGAAGGGAGGTGGGCCGGGCTGTTGGGTTCTTGGGCCGGGTTAGGCTGGGGTTTTCCTAGTTTTGGGTTTTCTCTTCCTTTCTATTTCTAAACTTTTCTTCTCCTAATTCAAACAAGGTTTGAATTCAAATACAAATTTGAATTCAACCACACTCAAATAAAAGCATGCACCAGCATGAATGCAACAACAAAGTTTTAACCTTAGACCAAATTTTAATTATTTGTGCAACAAAATTAGATTAAATGCAAGACTAGCACAAAAATCCTTAGAAAAAAATTAAATAAAGTCAATTAAATTTATTATTAAATATTGAAATTTGGATTAGGGTGTTACAAATCCTACCCCCTTACAGGAATCTCGTCCCGAGATTCTGGGCTGGCTAGCAAAGAGGTCCGGGTATGTCTCCATCAACTCTTCTTCCTTCTTCTAGCAAGTCCTCCGAAAATTCATCCGGGCATTCAGACACCACGCGAATACCATCCGTGGGTCTAGCCTCCATCTGATGAAGAAAACCTGAAGACTCCGTAGCACTGACTGTCACCTCTTGGTCATCGGATGCTGACAAGTGAACTATCCGCTGAGCACAATCAATACGGACTCCCCATCTGGTAAGAGTCTCCATGCCCAAAATCACATCTATCTCTGAGGAATCAATGACGATCAAACCAGTGCAGAATTCTGCCCTCCTTATAACAATTCTAACTCTGGAGCATATAGAGCATGTGTGTATCTGGCCCCCAGGTGAGGTAACTACCATAGCTGTCCTTATACAAGAAATTGGTATACGATGCTGCTCGGCAAATGACTTGGAAATGAAAGAATGGGTAGCACCGGTATCGAAAAGCACCATAGCTGGATAAGAGTTGACCATGAATGTACCAATAACCACATTAGGAGCCTCAGCAGCTGATTTGGCCGTCACGTGGTTCACCTTCCCCTGTCGTGGTGCCCTGGGTTGGGCTGGGCGCCCCTGCTGTCCTGACTGCCGTGGAGCCTGAGGTGCTGGACAACTTTTAGCATAATGACCTTTCTGCCCGCATTTGTAGCACATGCGGTGGCGGTGAATGGCGCTACTTCGTTGACCTCCCTGTGAGCTTATCCTCACATCTTGCATTATTTCTGCTGCTTGCTCTTTGGACTCCTTGCGACCGCGTGGCTAGATCACATTCATAGTGATAGTCAACCCATCAACATAATCATAGAGTGCTTGGTTCCTGACCTGTGTATCTCTAGAGCACTCAGGATCATTTCTCTTCTGGATAGTCTGTAGCTCATCGACCGATGGACCGTCGAGGAAAAGGGAACCCTCTGTCAGCTGCTCTTGATGAGACCTCTTTCTCTTCGTACCGGAGAACAACCTCTGGTTCCTCCTAATTGTAGCTTCATCTTCAGTCGCACGAGCTTGACGACAAGGAACGCCATAGAATTGACAACACGGGCAAGCTTTCTCACCATCACCCATTGCACTGACTCCAAGGTCTTTTTGTTCTGCCGACATCAGAGCTGGGGCAAAAGGAAACACAGATGGGTAAGGTCAAGGAAGAGAGAAAAAACTCCATTATTTAAGATTCTATCCTATTTAGATAACACTGCTCAGGCATTGCTGCTGATAACTCCAGATAAATGTCACATAAATCCGGGAACTAGGAACTAGAGCATAACTCTTCGGTTTCGTCTGAGAGATTCTCAACTTCTCTTGTACTAGTTGTAGGCCGGGGTGTCACATCCCTACCCCCTTACAGAAACCGACGTCCTCGTCGGTGACGTCCTTTCCAGTGAATCCATGGATATCATACCTTCTTCGTGTTATCCTTCTTCTCAACAAACAAGACCGGGGAAACTCAAGGCATGATAAGGTAGAGAGGTTAGAGTGGATTATTTTACCTCCCCCATCGATCTAACTCATTTTATTATTTAATTAACTTTACTTAATACTGATTTTCTTTAAACAAATTTATCTACTAAACTATGCAATCAACCAAAAATCCAAATCAAACATGTAGCATAATAACAAGCAGACAATTTTCACGACTTAGCCGAGTTTAGCAAAAAGACTCGACTAACACAACGCGTCGCAGAACGTGCTATCGTGTTATTATAAAAAGGTCACCTAGCTATGCTCATGGTGGTCAGATGACTGATTCAGGCCAAATCTACGAAAACTATTCTTCAGAGAGAAAAATCAAGGCAGAAGGGTAAAAGGTCATAGAAGTCAAGGGGTATAATAGTAAAATAGTTTCAGCAGACAAGGATTGGAGAGAAGAAGTCCTAAAACTCGACCAGTTCTATCTAGGCTTCGTCCTACAGTCGATACGGCTCTGATACCACTCTGTAACACCCGGTTTATAAAAGAACATAAACCGAGCAATTATATACGTGCCAGGATCAAGTCACACGTATATACAACAGAATGAACAGTATATCATAGCACATATCACGTAAAAAGATATAATAAAGCGAATACGAATGTTATTTATTACAATAATGACAAAATGTCTGATACAGCGGAAGCGAAGTACAAAACACGATAAAAGCTCTCCGAAGCTGAAGCAGGGCGCCACAGGGACGTCGACTGGGAGACGAAGCACCTAGAAGTCCTCGTAGTCCTGGTAGCGCTGGACGAACTCCCTCGTGTCGGCAGAAACTGAGCAGCAGTAGCGTAGCCAAGAGGAAAAAGTAGAGAAGAGGCAAGAGTGAGTACACAACTTGTACTCAACAAGTATAACACAAACTATGAGGCTCTAGGCTGGCTGACTCAACTGCATTAGCTTTTAAGTGTTGGCAAAATTTTATTAAAGCTATTTACTACGAATTGATGAATTACCATTAACCCAGTTGCATAGTAATTAATCAGAATTAATTAAGAAACTACTGAGAACCAAACTGAAACCAAGCCACCAAGGTAAACCCCGAGAAGCACCTCCCTCGTCGGAAGGAGATAACTTCACTAATCAAAAGGAGGATCTGGGCCGCTCATAACCGTGAGCACGGCTAGTATACCAGTTTTACACTCTGCAGAGGTTGCACATCTTTACCCACAAGTCGTGAGCTACGCCAGTTGTTCATCACACTTCCTTAGGTGAGATGGCCAGCGACTCACTACGAGGCCTTTAAAAAGAATCTCGTTGGTAAGGCGTAACCGCGAGAGTTAGGTCGGCGACGATGGGGCCCACCTCCAGGGGTACAAGCACGTAGCACAGACCAAGCCGGAGGAGCAGGGACCATTGAAGCTTACTACTCTTGCCCCGCAGGTAAGTTACTCCAAACCAAAAAGATCTAATTATTACGCCAAGTCTATCCCATTCTAGCCTTGTGGTAGCGCTGTTGTCCCAGGTTGTCGCTCTATGAACCGGTCCTTATGGAGAGTGGCCAACCAGGCAGTAAGCACCGTGCTGGCCCCCTAAACCATGTTTCTAAAAAAACATCTTTTAACGAGAAGTGAGCCACTCAAGCCACACAGAGTGCCACTCTCAGAATTAAGTTCAAGTAAAATATTAATCAATTTAATTAAAAAGGACCAGAGTGTGTTATAGCGCAGCAACCTAGCACAACTAACCAAAATGCAACCCAAAGGTATATATAAAGGATATAAAGTGGCTAGGAAATCCTTAAAGGCATACAGTATTAAAATGCAGTATGAAAATGTATTTAAAAGTGATGGGTTGTTCATGTTATACTTGCCTTCCTCGTACTGCTCTGGCTGCTGCTCAAACTGCTCGGAAAACGGATCTTGGCACTGGTACTGATGCTCCTCCGGTAGCTCAACGTCTACTCACGAACACATGGCCAAAACAATGCACGAAAATAAGCATACAAGCAAACACTAACAAAAGCTAAGAAACAGTACATCAATACAATAAAACAGCAAGAAAAACTAAGTCTAAACTGTTCTACTCGTTACAACGATCGCGTGGATATAAAGAACGCTAAAAACGGAGCTAAAACGCATTTTCTAGGCTAGAAACAAGTCCTAGGGGCTTATTTGTAAGAAAACTGAAGTTTCAGGGGCTTTTCTGCTAAAACTGAGGGCTAAAACATAAATAAACATTAATTCTGGGGTCTAACTCGCAAAAATGCCAGGGCTGGACGGCGGGTTCGAATTTAAAGGAACTCAGGGTGCTATGTGTTAAAAACAGGCCTAAGCTGTAATTAATTTTGAAAAGGGCTGGATCGCGGGTTGATTGTCAGAAAGCTGGGGGGCTCTTATGCAAAACTTGCAGGCGAACCGGTATCTACGCTTACGGGCCGTTAGATCGGGATCTCGTGGCTCTGGTTCGATGGGATTTGGATCTAATCTCGAGTGTTGATTTTGGATCGAACGACCCAGGACGAACGTGAGCAACGGCGGCGGCGGAAGTCACCGGCGGCGCGCTCCCGCGGCGGCGCGTGAGGAAAGACTCGCCGGAGTTCGCTAATCCGGCACTACGGGGGTTGATTTGACCCGGGCTTGGGCCTGGGAGCATGCCCGTGGCATGAGTAAGCCACTGGGGCTCTTGGAGGGGCGCTGCGGGGTACGGGGAGGGGCGCGCGGCGGTGGGGGCAGCTCGGCGCAGCAGAGCTCGCCGGCGTGCGGAGTCCGGCCGCAAAAGTGGGCCACGTGCCTAGGAAACAGGTGCGCAAGGTCGAGGGGCTGGGGAGATTCTCACCGGGGCCCGAAATTGAGCAGGGCGGCCGTGTAGGGAGGTTGGCGTCGTTGACCGGTGGTGGAGGCGGGCGGCGGTCGTGGAGGAATCCGGAGGAGGGCGCCTTGGGCTTCTGATCCCTGTGGCTCGACGCAGTGGGACCTGGCGGTGCTGGGGGACGGGGCGGCGCGGCCGGAGTGGCCCCGACAGTGGCGAATCGCGGCGGCGGAGCTCCTGTGTGGTGGAGCAGGGAGCTTGGGGTGGTGAAGCAGAGCGGGGCAATGGCGCTAGGGTTCTGGGCGGCGGAAATGGCTAGGCACGGACGCAGAGAGGGTGCGGGTGCATTTAAAGAGGGGGCCGGGGATCTCGGGGCAGGCCTACCCAAGGAATGTCGGCGAGAACCACGGCCGGGATCGCGGGAGGCGTTACGCGGCCGGTGGAGCGGGGGAAGGGGAAGATGCTGACAGGTGGGCCCAGGCTGTCGGTCGGAGAGAGGCGCGCGGGCTGAAGGGGGCGAGCTGTGCCGTTTCAGGGAAAAGGTGGGCCGAGCGCGCGGCTGGGCTGAGCGAGCGGACTGAGAGCGGGAAAGGGAGGGAGTGGGAGCGGGCTGGGCCAAGCTGAAGAGGGCGGGGGTCGCTGCCAGCGGGCCCGGGCGAGGAGAGCGTGGGTGCTGTGCGGTCCGGGAGGGGCACTGCGCGCGTGCACTGAGCTGCAGGGCCCAGGCGTCAGCGAGACGGAGGGGACGGGTGACGCGGCTGAGCGCGCGCTGGTGTGGGAGGAAGGGTGCTGACGTGCGGGGTCAACTCGTCAGACGGGTGGAGCGTCTCGCGTGGTGCAGAGGCAAGGTGGAGGAGGCGGGGCGCGGTGCGGGGATCGGCCTGCTGGGCCGGGTGAGCGGGGATGAGGAAAAGGAGAAGGGGAGCTGGGCTGTTGGCGCTGGACTGGGCCAGGGCGAGTGGTGCTGGGCCGGGGGAAAGAGGGAGAGAGAAGGGAGGTGGGCCGGGCTGTTGGGTTCTTGGGCCGGGTTAGGCTGGGGTTTTCCTAGTTTTGGGTTTTCTCTTCCTTTCTATTTCTAAACTTTTCTTCTCCTAATTCAAACAAGGTTTGAATTCAAATACAAATTTGAATTCAACCACACTCAAATAAAAGCATGCACCAGCATGAATGCAACAACAAAGTTTTAACCTTAGACCAAATTTTAATTATTTGTGCAACAAAATTAGATTAAATGCAAGACTAGCACAAAAATCCTTAGAAAAAAATTAAATAAAGTCAATTAAATTTATTATTAAATATTGAAATTTGGATTAGGGTGTTACAAGCTGCGCACCTGAGGCCACCCCAAGCCATTGTGGAGGATGGCCATCGAGCCACCATTGCCCCTTGTGTGCAGGATCCCAAGCCATACCTTGGCACGACCGGTGTGCCCCGCCGCAAGTGTGCACCCCTGAACCCCGTCGCGACCGGCGAGTCCGCTCTGCTCACGCACGTTCTGAACGACACCTAGTTGAGCCATGCCCGCGATCGAGTCGTCCACTGCTATCCATGTTCACTGTCACGCTCGGCGAGCACGCTGTGTGTTGACGCTCCTTAGCGCCCCCGATTTATATACCGCAAGCGCACGATTTCATGTAGCTTTTCCCTCAGAGTATTCCCCCAAGGTTTATCAATCCACGGAACCAAAGAGACAAGAAACAATCTACTAGCATAGAAATTCCTTTGTGTGAGATGGTGTAAAACGAATCTAATCTATTAAAAACACGACAAACACCAAAGGTAGCAAGAGAAAGTTAGAGATAACCAATCTAGATCACCTAGATCATGCATATGTTGTAGTTCCAGCTAGATAAAGTGAAGTAAGATAGATGTGAATCTCAATGAAAAGCCTCATTAAACCCAAAATCTCCAACCCGATCCCTCGATACCCAACCTACTAAGTGGCAACGGCCTGTCACAACGCCACCCCTTTCAACGGGATACCCTGAAGCAAGTCGAACTCCCTTTGGTAGTTCCGCCATGAACCTCTAGCCACCATGGCTACAAGATCATGCTAAGTGATCTATCTCGATAATAGATCTAAGATGAAGCGAACCCAAAGAAAAGCACGAAATCGAAAGAGGAGAACATGGTCGCTAAACATTCAGAAACACAAATAACTTCACCATGAATGATAGTACATCACAAGATCACAACCGGGGCCCTACCTTGATCTTGATGATCCTAGCTCCAGAACTCCGATGTGGTCTTCCTTGCAAGGTTCCCACGTCGGCTAGGGCGAACCCTAGACAACTAGCACGACCCTCGGCTCTCCGAGAGGTGTCCCTCTATCTTCTCTGCTCCTTGGCGTCATCTCCCGAATTGATCTCTACGTGAACCTTGGGGAGGGGTCTTTAAATAGCCTCAGGGAACCCTCGGTCAAAGGGCAGTTCGAACCGACCTAAAAAAGGCCTGGGCCGGCCGGCCCAATGAGCCTAGGCCGATCGGCCTGGCACTTTCCTTCGCCGGCTCGTGCTCAACTTTCTCCCCAAGCCTCCTGGAATCTTCTAGAGTTTATGTCTTTCATGATTGCACCCCTTTAGACATCGTTATCTTCGAGATTTCTTCGAGGAGAAGGATATGATGGAAAATCCTTCCTTAAATATCTCTTTGCTTTGCTTAGCCTCGAAGTATCTTGATCTTATCTTGTGGACTTTGTCTTTTGGGCTTCATTGGAGGGTGGATGTGCATGAACGGGCCTCTAATCATCATGGCCTTCGATCCTTTGTTCGGGCTTTGGCCTTCGTCTTTCTTCGTGTCATTGCGTGATCGTGGGCCTTGCCATTTCATGCTCCAAAATTGGTCAAAAACCTGCAAAAACGAAGTACCTCCAAAATATATGTGCAAACGTGAAAACGACCAATAATTGGGCCGAGGTTAGGATGGTTAGTGATTTTGATATTAAATTCATGCCATTATCAAAGTTAAACAGGAGATAAAATGAATACTTAAGGAGCGCCAACACTGTGACCTAGCACTTGTCGCAGCCGGCGTTTGCGCCGTGTCCGCGCACTCCGACACCACCGTGCCGGGCTTCGCAACCCGGACCGCACCACGAACGGCGTACCCTACCGAGCTAGCGCGCCATGAACACCGTCGAAACCTCGGGTTGAGGAAATATTAGGATGCCGTAGTCGAGTTGGGGGCCGGACCAGCGCACGCCGCCGTGACCCTGTCACCGTCTCTAGGCCACCACGGCTAGCGTGCACCGCCATAACCGAGCGCATCAAACTGTTGCGCCGAGCCCTTACTGGACGCGTAGGATCAGAGGCCTCGCGCCGAGTGCGTGTGTCCGCGTGGTCACGGACACGGCCACTCGGGCGAACCTTTGCGTGATTTCGTCGAGCACTTGGTGGGCACCGAGAAGGCGAAGGAGGAGGATGGAACCAGAGCGCTGAAGAACTTCTGCCTGGGCCGCGCCATCAACTGGGCCGAGCGGACGGACAGGCCACGCCTCGTCGCGGGAAGAGAAATGGGGGGAGGAAAATGGGACTTCAAGCGCTGGACTTGGGCCGCCAAATGCACGTACGGGCCGGATCTGGCCCGTTTAGCCAGGACTTAAGGTCTGCGACACCCAGAGACCGTGCTGACCCCTGAACTTTGCCCTTAGTCTGTTTTTACCCCCTGCGCAGTACCAAGCCGGCCCAGCGGGCCTATAACTACGAACTTTAACTAAAGTTTGATCTGGCCCCTTGAACTTTACGCGCAGCCCCTCAACTTTGATAAATTAATAAATAAAAATAAGAATAAACTTGTAAAATTTATAACTATTCTATTTTAACTCTGAAAAATACAAAACTACTTTCAATATTTTTCTAAAAAGTGAACATGCGCGGGAGATAGTGCTTGCTTGAGTGTTGCTCTCCTCATGATTCTTATTCGAATCTTTATGTTTGCACTTAAACCCGGATTAGGACCGGAGCCGACGGAGGAGGAGCTCGACCCGGAGTACACCTCTGAGGAGGAGGACTACGCTGTCGGGCTTCCAGGTCGGCGAACACCCCAGACATTTCTCCCATAGCCACGCGCATATTTTTAGTGCATATGCAACTACCCGCGATCTACTGCAAACCCACCCATTTAATCCTGACTTGTTTATTTTAGCCCCTGCTTGATAACTACATATCCACTAATAAAATGAACATGATGAGTTGGTATATTGGGATTGTGGTGGATATTCTTGGCGTGTGTGAAGAAAATGGTTGAGTGGTTGTGTGAGTTGAGAGGGGATGGCAGGAGTTGGCCCTCGAAAATAGGGGGAACTAGAACTTCCCCTAGAGTGAAGTGTTTGGGTGTTTGGGGGTGAGCGGCCCACCACTGAGGGTGGCAACCGACCCATTATTGTCGGCTCGCTCCTACCGCATAAGGTAAATCATTGGAGTGATAGTATTTTGGGACTGATCGGACTCGTCTTATGCCCGCAGGGCTCAGGTGGGAACATGCTCCTAGTGGTGCCAGTCTGTAGGCAGTGAGGAAACAATGTAAGGGAGAGGGGTATGGTTCACCCTCTCGTCTTCCCGATATACTCGGCCCGTGTTGAGGCCCCAGATAACCGAGTTTCACAGTTCCGAGTGTGCGGTGGTATGTATCCAAACTAGTTCTAGCTCGGGAAAGCAGGTTGGTGTCATTAGGCGTAGGTTTACCATTTTGGAAGGGGTGCTTTGCCAGTGACGGCGGACTTAGCCTCTCTTCATAAGATATAGGACAACCTCTGCAGAGTGTAAGCTATACGTATAGCCGAGTCCACGGTTATGGACGGCCCAAAGGCAGAGTCACTACAGCTAGCATCGGGTTCTCTTCTCTCCCTCGAGTGATTGGTCTGGCGTTGGCCCATGAGGCAAGGGCAGGAGGGAGCCGCCCTTGTTGCAGACTTAGTCGAGTGATGTGGTAATGAGGTGTTTGGAGGTGAGATGTGGATGGTTATCGTGAAATGGTGTTAATAATATGATTATGGTTTATATATATATTTATTGCTCGCATAGGAAACCCAGCCTTCACTTGATATACTAGTTAGGCGGCTTTGGGGTGCTCGAATTAGTGACCTGTACGCTTATCGTACAGAAACTGAGGATGAGGAGCCGGACTATGACTTTAACAACGATGGATGGTATGACTAGGCGGTTGCTGTGCTATGCTCGAGAAGCGATCATGGAGATGGACCTGAAGACGCGATTAGCTGCTTTGCTCTAATGTTATTTCACTTCATGTTTAGCCAAGTTGGCTTGTACCGGTCTGCGTACCGATGTAAGCCTGAATAAGGCTGTAATCAAGTCAGTTAAACGATTTGAGCATGGTGATGATATCAACGAGATAGACATATTATTTCGTCAAACCTTGGATTTCGGCTCCATGAAATCTAGGGCGTTTCAGCTGGTATCAGAGCGAGGCTCTTGACCGTAGCATGCAGCCATAGAAATGGACATTAGCAACTAATAATTTCCAAAAACTACATTGTACTTATTTGATCTAACTCAAAGTTGACTCAGTTAACATTTTGCTTTATAAATACATTTACAAACTTACTAACTCTGGCCTCCTAACTGTAACAGATGGAGCCGTGGACTGACTGGCTGACTGAGGAAAGACACCTCAACGGCATGGTGGACCTCTTGAAGGGGATGCTTCAGCACTTGGGTGTTAGACCTGAGCACGTCCAATTCACTGCGCAGATACGACGCGACTGGGACCCAGCTGTCGTGATGTTGTACATCGACGCCGTACAGACAGCTGCTCCAGGGGTTCCTTTCCCGGCAGTTCACTTGGTGGCCACTTCGCCCACAGTTCCTTGGGGGATTCAGAAGGCAGCTATCTCAGCAATCAAGGTCATTGGACGTGACTACAGAGCTTACTTGCAGCACTCGGAGTTTCGCCTCTTTCCACGTCTACTACCCACTGCGCCCCACCTACACCACTTGGAGAGAGAGATGCAGGAGGCTCCGTTCCGTGAGGCAGACCTGTGCACCACCGCATTGGGGAGGTTTGTGCTCCTTCAGGATGCCTACCTTTCCTCTTTGGAGTAGGAGTACAGTCAGCTTGATGACCAGAGGCGTGCCACGACCCGTTTCTCGGAGGTTCAGACTAGCATGATTGGGTCACTGAGGTCGACTGCGCAGAGGATGCGGTCTGAGTTTGAGGACTACCAGAGAGTGGCCGAGGAGCGACTCATTGCTGGGCATTATCGACGGGTCACCACCGAGGACCGCCAGCTCCATGCTGAGGCAGAGAGGAGCACATGGCTCAGGTGCTGCTGATAATGGAGAACATGATTCAAGAGCAGCTTGAGGTGATGTATTCACTCACGGAGGAGAACCGTGAGTTGAGGAAGAATGTTGCCTTCCTGGAGAAGAACCGAGAGGCTAACAAGAACAACCTGACCCACCTGCTGTGGAAGACGGTCTTCCAGTTGGAGCGGTTCGACAGAGCGGTAGCCGCGTGGCGCAAGACAGACACCCACCATGTTGCTGAGTTCCAGAGGTTGCAGGAGGACTTTCCCGTGTGGCTTGTGCCCACACTGCAGCCAGAGACGTATGAGCTTCCCCCCAGTCGCCTCGACTACAGAGCTTGCGAGAGACCTATCAGTGGAGAGCCCAGTCTGACACGTGAGATGGCAGAGGCCATTCGCATCGTGGACATACTGTGCGATGGAGACACGTCTCTTAGAGAGAGAGTTGTGAAGTTTCCAGAGGGCACCCGAGTGGAGGCAGAGGAGGACAGTGACATGGGGGACATACGGGTTCTGATACCCTATCCCCCGACCTTGAGGATCACCCGATAGACACTGCGACATGTGGATGCCCGACACTTTTTGACAGGCAGCTAGTGAAGCTAACCTAGATACAGTAGATGCCGTCTACCAGAGATGGGAGTACCGAGGCTTTAGTTGTGTTTAGGCTATCATGAGTCAGAGTCGGAGTCTGTATCCTATGCCGAGCATGGCCACGTCATGAGTTAGAGTATGGTTAGTTAGAGTTGTATCCCACGCTTGTATCGCGTCTAGCATGACCCTGTAATGCTTAAAACTGCGATTTGGTAGACGAAATGATGATTGGTGATTGTTTCTTATTCGCCTTTTATGGATTTTATGCTTCTTCATGTTTGAGTGATTACACATTTTGCGTGATCATATTAAAAATTTGTAATATAAGTTACTTTATATATGCTCATACAAACACACGTATAAAATTTTCAGATGATTCGACATTCCGCAAGAGTGGCTCACAGGGCCGCACACAGGCGGGAGGCTGAGCTTGAGCCTGAGCCTGAGCCTGAGCTAGAGCTCGAACAAGAGCTCGAGGTGGAGGATCCACCTGCTGGAGGTCAGAGAGGCGGTAGACAGGTTGGTAGAGGGGGCAGGCAAGTTGCTAGAGGAGGAGCTAGACTAGGAGATCAGAGAGGAGGAAGGCAGGGCCTGAGAGGGGGTAGACAGGTAGGGAGAGGAGGTGGAGGACACGATGATAGAGGAGCACCACAGCCTAAGCCAGAGATCCCACCACCACCACCAGATGCTAACGCACCTACCTTTGCCCAGGTCCTAGCTAGCCAGCACCAGTTCATGGCAAACCTAGCCACTCTCCTAGGGAATCACAACCAGAACCCACCACCAGATGGTCAGCCACACCACTACCACCAGCCTGAAACACTTACCAGAAAGATCGAGGGTTTCATCAAGCTGAGGCCTCCTACCTTTGAGTTCTCTGAGGATCCGCTGGAGGCGGATGACTGGCTGAGGGAGATTGAGAAGAAGTTAGATCTGACCACTTGTACTGACGAGGAGTGCGTCACATTAGCTACACACCAGCTGACTGGCACTGCACGAGCTTGGTGGGACAGCTTCAGTGAGACTCACCCTGACCCCACTCACATTGGGTGGGAAGAGTTCACCAAGGTTTTCAGGGAGTTCTATGTGCCCAAGGAGATAATGGTGCACAAGGCCGCTGAGTTTCGTAGACTCAAGCAGGGCCAGCTTCGTGTTCAGGAGTATGCTAGTGTCTTCACCAAAATGATGAGGTATGCACCAGACGACACTGACTCTGAAGAGAAGAGGCAGTATTGGTTCAAGCTGGATCTTCACCGTGGGATACGACAGTTCCTGTCATCCACGGACTACTCCTCGTTGCGCCAAATGATCAATAAGGCTATCGCAGTGGAAAGGGAGAGGCTGGACTATGAGGATAGCACTGCCTTCAAGAAGAAGCGCTCGGATTCCTCTGCTCGCCCAGGTCCTTCTCAGAGGCCCAGGAATGGCCTAGCTCCGCCCATGAGGGCAGCTAAGTGCCCGACTACTGGCTATGGCTAGGCCAGTCATGCTCTCACTGGGCCCATGTACCAGAGGCCACAGTTCTAGCCCACGGCTGCGAACACATGGAAGCCACCTACACCTGCTACGACTAAGGGCGTTCCACTCATCTGGACCTGCTTCGCTTGTGGCAAGACTGGCCACAAGGCCAACAAGTGCCCTACACGCTAGCAGGCAGGCCAGTATCGACCACCTGCTCCTGGTGGTGCTGCTCAGCATCCTCTGGCCCGCGCCCCACCTCCACCAGTGCGCGGCCGGCTGAACAACCTCAATGCTGAGGACGCTTCTGAGGCACCAGACGTCGTGATTGGTGAGTTTGTTGTTAATAATTCTAATGCCATGGTACTTTTTGACTCAAGGGCAACAAGTTCATATGTTTCATCCGCATTTGTTTCTCATGAAAGCTTGAGTGTTACACCCCGAGGGAGACCTTTGATTAGCAGTTCCCCGCTAGGGGAAATCCACTGCACTTGGGGTTGTAAGGGAGTCAGTATTCTAATTGGAGGACTTGAGTTCAAGGCAGATTTGACTATCCTGGAGTCCCAAGGGATTGATGTGATCTTAGGCATGGATTGGCTTACCAGGTACCGAGGAGTTATCACTTGCAGTCCTCGCTCGGTCAAGTTGAGACACCCAAGTGGACATGAGGTGGAGTTTGTGCCCATTCGATCAGGACCAGCCCACATGTTACACGCTTTGGAGGGTGTACCCGTGGAGAGTGTGCCAGTAGTTCGAGAGTTCATGGACGTGTTTCCAGAGGAGTTACCAGGGTTACCACCTGATCGAGAAGTGGAATTTGTGATAGATCTGTTGCCTGGAACAACACCAATAGCGAATAGGCACAACTGTATGTCATCAATTGAGCAAGAAGAGTTGAAGAAACAATTGGTGGAACTGATGGAAAAGGGATTCGTAAGGCCAAGCACTTCCCCTTGGGGATCACCAGTGCTATTTGTCAAGAAGAAGGATGGGTTGATGCGCATGTGCATTAATTATCGTGAGTTGAATAAGGTCACGATCAAGAACAAGTACCCACTCCCACGCATTGACAATTTGCTAGATCAGTTGAAAGGTGCCAAGTACTTTAGTAAGATCGATCTGCGCTCAGGATATCACCAGATGAAGATTCGTGAGCAGGACATACCTAAGACAGCCTTTGTCACTCGGCATGGGCAGTTTGAGTTCACTGTAGTAGCATTCGGGTTGACAAATGCCCCGGCATACTTCATGAACATGATGAATAAGATCTTTATGGAGGAGCTTGATCGATTTGTGGTCGTCTTCATAGATGACATTATTGTGTATTCCAAGACACGAGAGGAACATGAGAAGCACCTTCGGATTGTGTTGGAGAAACTTCGGAGGAATTGGCTTTATGGCAAGTTCAGCAAGTGTGATTTCTGGCTTGAAGAAGTGGCATTTCTTGGTCATGTGATTACTGCTGAGGGAGTAGCTGTGGATCCAACTAAAATAGAGGCCGTGGTAAACTAGAGGCAGCCCAGTAATGTGTCTGAGATAAGGAGTTTCCTTGGGTTAGCCGAGTACTATCGGCGTTTCATAGAGAATTTCTCTACCATTGCTAAGCCCCTAACCAACTTATTGAAGAATGACACAAAGTTTGTATGGGATGAAAATGTGAGAAGAGCTTTCAACTCTTGAAGGAGAAGCTCACTACCACACCAGTCTTGACACTCCCGGATATCCATAAGGATTTCGTGGTATATTGTGGTGCCTCGAAGAATGGACTAGGTTGTGTTCTCATGCAGGAGGGTAAAGTTGTGGCTTACGCTTCATGTCAGTTGAAGGTTCATGAGCAGAATTACCCCACTCACGACCTTGAGTTAGTAGCTGTAGTGCACGCATTGAAGATTTGGAGGCACTACCTGATCGGAAATAAGTGTGCCGTTTACACAGATCACAAGAGTCTCAAATACTTCTTCACACAGTCTGAGTTGAACATGAGGCAGAGACATTGGCTTGAGTTAATCAAGGATTATCTGTTAGAGATCCACTATTATCCAGGCAAGGCCAACGTAGTTGCAGACGCACTGAGTCGCGAGAGCTATCTGAACCATCTGACTGGAGAGGTGTTGTCATAAGAGTTGTGCAGGGACTTTGAGCAGATGAGAGTGTCCATTGTTAGCGCAGAACAATTGAACGAGCTGAGGGTGAAGTACAACCTATTGGATCAGATTCATGAGGCTTAGAGAAATTGCCTCGAGACTGAAGACCTCCGCATCGGAATGAGGAAGGGTTTACTTCCCGATTTTCGAACTGATGATTATGGTACTGTCTGGTTGAAGGATCGTGTGTGTGTGCCAAAGGATGAGAAGATTCGTGAGGTAATTATGGCTGAAGCCCATGATACGAGGTATTCCAGTCACCCTGGTAGCACCAAGATGTACAAGGATCTGAAAACCATGTTCTGGTGGCGTAGAATGAAGAGGGACATCGCCAGTTATGTTGCTCACGGTGATACTTGCCATAGGGTAAAGGCTGAACATCAAAAGCCTAGAGGCTTACTACAACCCTTGGACATGCCAGTGTGGAAATGGGAGAAGGTAAGCATGGACTTTATTGTAGGACTTCCCCGCTCACCTAGGGGAAACGATTCCATTCCTCGGATGCCCATCGGGTTCACGCTAATCACGTGACTAAAGCAAAAGCAGAGAAGGGGAAAACCTCGCTGACGCTAGCCACGGCCGCCGTCGCGCCCTCTCCCGTTTCCCGCCGCGCGCGCGCCCTCGCTGCCCCTGCCCTAACCCTAGCATCATGAAACCGAGAGCCGTCCACGTACCCCCGGTGTGCGCCCCGATAATCGCCGCCATCCCCTAGCCGCTCCTCTTGCTGCCGCACTACAAATAAGCCACACCGCCCTCACGCGAACCCTAACCATTCGCCCTTGGGCGCTGCCCACACCGCCGCCACCTTCTCCGCGGGCCGTGAAGGGAGAAAGAAGCAAGGAGCCAAGGGAGTCGGCGGTGGTGACCGCGACCCGGAGGCGCGGTGATGTTTTGCCGCGAAACCGGGAGCGCCGTCCCCGTCGCCACCTCTCGCCGCATCAACCGTACCCCGACGTCCTCGACGTCGACTATGCCGCCAAGGAGGAGCCGGAGTCGAGCCTAGAAGGAGGCAGACCAGACCCGACTCAGTGCAAGACCCCGAGCCAAACCACGACGCCAGGACCCGCTCTGCTTCCTCTTCACCAGGACGGGAACACACTACTCCACCGCAGCCCCATCTAGGTGAGAACCCCGAGCTCGCGACCTCGCCGCCGCCCTTGTGACACCGGCCATCGAGCCACGCGTGCAGCCCTGCCGTCGCGGCCAAGGTCTCACCTTGGACCCACGCACCCGAGGCCACCCCAAGCCGTTGTGGAGGATGGCCATTGAGCCACCGTTGCCCCTTGTGTGCAGGATCCCAAGCCATGCCTTGGCACGACCGGCGTGCCCCGCCGCAAGCGTGCACCCCTGAACCCCATCGTGACCGGCGAGTCCGCTGTGCTCCGCGCACGTTCTTAACGACACCTAGTTGAGCCATGCCCCCGATCGAGTCGTCCACTGCCATCCGTGTTCACTTTCACGCTCGGCGAGCACGCTGTGACCTAGCACTTGTCGCGGCCGGCATTCGCGCCATGTCCGTGCACATCGACACCACCGTGCCGGGCTTCGCCACCCGGACCGCGCTACGAACAGCGTACCCCGCCGAGCTAGCGCGCCATGAACGCTGTCGAAACCTTGGGTTGGGGAAATATTAGGCCGCCGTAGTCGAGTTGGGGGCCGGACCGGCGCACGCCACCGTGAACCGGTCACCGTCTCTAGGCCACCGCGGCGGGCGTGCACCGCCATGACGCACGCATCAAACCATCACGCCGAGCCCTTACTGGACGCGTAGGATCAAAGGCCTCGCGCCGAGCGCGCGTGTCCACGTGGTCACAGACACGGCCACTCGGGCGAACCTTTGCGTGATTTTGTCGAGCACTTGGCGGGCACCGAAAATGCGAAGGAGGAGGATGGAACCAGAGCGCTGAAGAACTTCTACCTATGCTGCGCCATCAACTAGGCTGAGCGGACGGACGGGCCACGCCTCGTCGCGGGAAGAGGAATGGGGGGTGGAGGAAAATGGGACTTTAAGTGCTGGACTTGGGCCGCCAAATGCACGTATGGGTCGGATCTGGCCCGTTTAGCCAGTACTTAAGGTCTGCGACACCCAGAGACCGTGCTGACCCCTGAACTTTGCCCTTAGTCTACTTTACCCCCTACGCAGTACCAGGCCGGCCCAGCGGGCCTAAAACTACGAACTTTGACTAAATTTTGATCTGGCCCCTTGAACTTTACGCGCAGCCCCTCAACTTTAATAAATTAATAAAAAAATAAGAATAAACTTGTAAAATTTATAACTATTCTATTTTAACTCTGAAAAATACAAAACTACTTTCAATATTTTTCTAAAAAGTGAACATGCGTGTGAGATAGCGCTTGCTTGAGTGTTGCTCTCTTCATGATTCTTTTTTGAATCTTTCTATTTGCACTTAAACCCGGATTAGGACCGGAGCCGACGGGGGAGGAGCTCGACCTAGAGTACACCCCTGAGAAGGAGGACTACGCTGCCGGGCTTCCAGGTTAGCGAACACCCGCGCATTTCTCCCATAGCCACGCGCATATTTTTAGTGCATATGCAACTACCCGTGATCTACGGCAAACCCACCCATTTAATCCTGACTTGTTTATTTTAGCCCCTGCTTGATAACTACATATCCACTAATAAAATGAACATGATGAGTTGGCATATTGGGATTGTGGTGGATATTCTTGGCGTGTGTGAAGAAAATGGTTGAGTGGTTGTGTGAGTTGAGAGGGGCTGGCAGGAGTTGGCATTCGAAAATAGGGGGAACTAGAACTTCCCCAGAGTGGAGTGTTTGGGTGTTTGGGGGTGAGCGGCCCCACCGCTGAGGGTGGCAACCGGCCCATTATTGTCGGCTCGCTCCTACCGCATAAGGTAAATCGTTGGAGTGATAGTATTTTGGGACTGATCGGACTTGTCTTATGCCCGCAGGGCTCAGGTGGGAACATGCTCCTAGTGGTGCCAGTCTGTAGGCAGTGAGGAGACAGTGTAAGGGAGCGGGGTGTGGTTCGCCCTCTCATCTCCCCGATATACTCGGCCCGTGTTAAGGCCCTGGATAACCGAGTTTCACAGTTCCGAGTGTGCGGTGGTATGTATCCAAACTAGTTCTAGTTCGGAAAAGTAGGTTGGTGCCATTAGGCGTAGGTTTACCATCTGGGAAGGGGCGCTTTGCCGGTGGCGGCTGACTTAGCCTCTCTTCATAAGATATAGGACAACCTCTGCAGAGTGTAAACTATACTTATAGCCGAGTCCACGGTTATGGACGGCCCAAAGGCAGAGTCACTATAGCTAGCTTGGGGTTCTCTTCTCTCCCTCGAGCGATTGGTCCGGCGTTGGCCAATGAGGCAAGGACGGGAGGGAGCTGCTCTTTTCGCAGACTTAGTCGAGTGATGTGGTGATGAGGTGTTTGGAGGTGAGATGTGGATGGTTATCGTGAAATGGTGTTAATAATATGATTATGGTTTATATATATATTTATTGCTCGCATAGGAAACCCAGCCTTCACTTGATATACTAGTTAGGCAGCTTTGGGTTGTTCGAATTAGTGACCTATACGCTTATCGTACAGAAACTGAGGATGAGGAGCTAGACTACGACTTCAACAACAATGGATGGTATGACTAGGCGGTTGCTGTGCTATGCTTGAGAAGCGATCATGGAGATGGACCTGAAGACGCGATTAGCTGCTTTACTCTGATGTTATTTCACTTCATGTTTAGTCAAGTTGGCTTGTACCAGTCTGCGTACCGAAGTAAGCCTGAATAAGGCTGTAATCGAATCAGTTAAAGGATTTGAGCATGGTGATGATATCAGCGAGACAGACATTATTTCGTCAAACCTTGGATTACAGCTCCGCGAAATCTAGGGCGTTTCACTTTATATGCAAGGTTTCTCTAGGGCTATAGGTTTTTGCAGAAAACAATGTAATGTTTATTTTAGTAGGCAGATTTTAGTTATGAAAACAAAGTTTAAACATCATAGGCGTGCCATTGGACTCGCTGGTCCACACGGCTCATTCAACCATTAACATCCAGCATAGTCACCATCATATTCACATCCATTTTCCATTTCCATATCCTCGTTATCCAATCATTTTTATGTTCACGAAAACTAGCTGAAGAACCAGCCATAACCCATCCATATCAGTAGACACGGACCATTTGAATAGGTTTTACTCTGATCAGAGGTTGTACTAATTCCCACAATGTGGACTCAACAACGCGTTACCGTCATAACTGCCCGAATTCCACACCAGCCCTCACCATCACTTCATGATCTAGCAGTGCTTTAGGTGTTTCGGGCAACCGAAGTCACTCCTTACCTGGCGGTAACTCCGTGCCACACCCACTCCTTCCCTAGCCCCTTGTGCGCCGCACGGCCGCTACAAGACTATCCATTAGGCTCGGGCTCGGCCACTGGCCTCATTCAGAGCGAGTGGTTGTACTAAGAGTTTGGCATGAAGAAAATCAACCAGGTCCTTAGAGGGCTCAGGTAGAACCAGCCACACATATTCATACTCGACCCCGCGAGCACCATCCTTCTCGGTCCTCTCCATGAGTCCTAGGTCTTGTGGTAACCGCGAGGTAGCTAAGTCCCTCCATCCCACCATGCCCTTTTTATGGCTGTTTCGGCACGTAGCTGGATTCCGACC